>NW_025927315.1:0-69922 GCF_016906955.1 Phacochoerus africanus
CCTTTACAGAACAATAAAATCATCAACTCCAAGAACACAACTTTTCAAGATAATCATATTCTAGAGACATATGTCTCCATGCACTTAAATGGAATAGAATTATACAGCATATGCTCTTTACTCACAATGAAATGAAATTAGAAACCAATAATAATATACTTAGAAAAAATGTCAATATTTGTAAATAAGGTACTTCTAAATAATGATGCATCAAAAATTTTACTAGAAAACTAAAAGAAATTTGAACTGAACAATAATGCAAATACAATATCTTAAAATTTAATGTCATAAATCAGTGCAAGGAGAAAAATGTATAGATTTAAATGTTTATATTAGGAAAAGAGATGTCTAAAATAAATTATCTATCAGAAATGGGTGTATTTCTGATAAAAAACAAACAGAAAGTGGGCCTAATAGGAACCTACCTCAACATGATAAAGGCCATATAGGACAAACCCACAGCTAATATCACTCTCAATGGTGAAAAGCTGAAAGAATTCCCACTGAGATCAGGAACAAGACAAGGATGTCCACGCTTGCCACTACTCTTCAACATAGTTCTGGAAGTCCTAGCCACAGCAATCAGAGAAGTAAAAGACATAAAAGGAATCCAAATTGGAAAGGAAGAAGTAAAACTAACACTACTTGCAGATGACATGATACTATACCTAGAGAATCCTAAAGACTCTACCAGAAAACTGTTAGAGCTCATCCACAAATTTGGCAAAGTCTCAGATTACAAAATTAACACAGAAATTGACAGCATTTCTATACATTAACAATGAGAGAGCAGAAAAAGAAATTAGGGAAGCAATCCTGTTTACCATTGCATCCAAAAGAATAAAATACCTAGGAGTAAACCTACCTAAAGAGACAAAAGACCTGTACTCTGAAAACTATAAGTCCCTGATGAAAGAAATCAAAGATGACACAAATAGATGGAAAGATATACCATGCTCGTGGATTGGAAGAGTTAATATTATCAAAAATGACTATACTACCTAAGGCAATCTACAGATTCAATGCAATCCCTATCAAATTACCAAGGACATTTTTCACAGAACTCGAACAAAATATTTTTTTTTTTGGTCTTTTTTTTTTTTTGCTATTTCTTGGTCTTGGGCCACTCCCACGGCATATGGAGATTCCCAGGCTAGGGGTCCAATCGGAGCTGTAGCCAACGGCCTACACCAGAGCCACAGCAAAACGGGATCCGAGCCACGTCTGCAACCTACACCACAGCTCACGGCAACGCCGGATCGTTAACCCACTGAGCAAGGGCAGGGATTGAACCCGCAACCTCATGGTTCCTAGTCAGATGCGTTAACCACTGCGCCACGACAGGAACTCCCAAAATATTTTAAAGTCTGTTTGGAAGCACAAAAGACCCAGAATAGTCAAAGACATCCTGAAAAAGAAAAATGGAGCTGGAGGAATCAGGCTCCCAGACTTCAGACTATACTACAAAGCTACAGTCATCAAAACTGCATGGTACTGGCACAAAGACAAAATATAGATCTGGAACAGGATAGAAAGCCCAGAATTCAACCCACGCACCTACAGCCAACTCATCTATGACAAAGGAGGCAAGAATATACAATGGAGAAAGCACAGCTAGTTCAATGAGTGGTGCTGGGAAAACTGGACAGCCACATGGAAAAGAATGAAATTAAAACACCCCCTAACACCATACACAAAAATAAACTCCAAATGGATTAAAGACCTAAATATAAGACCAGACACTATCAAACTCCTAGAGGAAAACATAGGTCAGACATTCTCTGACATAAACCACAGCAACATCTTCTCAGATCCATCTCTTAGAATATTGACAATAAAAAGAAAAATAAACAAATGGGACCTACTCAAACCTAAAAGTTTCTGCACAACAAAGGAAACCCTAAACAACCCAAAAAGACAACCCACAGAATGTGAGAAAACAAATGAATCAACTGACAAGGGATTCATCAACAAAATTTATAAACACCTTCTGCAGCTCCATACCAAAACAACAAACAACCCCATCAAAGAATGGGCTGAAGATCTAAACAGACAGTTCTCCAATGAAGACATATGGATGGCAGAGAAACACATGAAAAGATGTTCAACATCACTCATTATTGGAGAAATGCAAATCAAAAAATCACTATGAGGTACAACCTTACACCAGCCAGAATGGCCATCATCCAAAAGTCTACACACAATAAGTGCTAGAGAGGGTGTGGAGAAAAAAGAACCCTATTACACTGTGATGGGATTCTAAATTTGTGCAACCACTGTGGAAAACAGTATGGAGATTCCTCAGAAAACTAAAAATTGAACTACCATTTGATCCAGCAATCCCACTCCTGGGCATTTATCCAGAAAAAACCACAACTCGCAAAGACACATGTACTCTGATGTTCATTGCAGCACTATTTACCATAGCCAAGACATGGAAACAACCTAAATGTCCATAGACAGAGGAGTGGATCAAGATGTGGTACATATACACAATATAATATTACTCAGCCATTAAAAATAATGAAATACCAGCATTCTTAGCAATATGGATGGACCTAGAAATTATCATGCTAAGTGAAGCCAACCATACAATGAGACACCTACATCAAATGCTATCACTGACATGTAGAATCTGAAAAAAGGACAGACTTAACTTCTTTGCAGAACAGATGCTGAATTACAGACTTTGAAAAACTTATGGTCTCTGGAGGAGACAGTTCGGGGAGTGGGGGGATGTGCTTGGGTTGTGGGATGGAAATCCTGTGAAATCAGATTGTTATGATCATTATACAACTACAGATGTGATAAACTCATTTGAGTAATAAAAAAAGGAAAATAAAATAAATTTTCTAACCTTTCACATTAGAATAAATGAAAACAAGCATAAAAAAATGAAAGGAAAAATGAAAAAGATAAAAAGATAATAGCAGAAATTTTAAGAAAATATAAAATAGATGTACAATACAGAAAATTGACAAAACTAAAATTTGGCTCATTGAAAATATCAAGACAATTAATGTTTTAGTGAGAATTAAATAAATATCATGAGTCAACACAAATTACCAACATAAGGAATGAAAGAGAATTATTTACTACAGGATGTCTTATAGTATTAATAGAAAAATAATAAATTTAGGTCATAAATATATACTACTTACAAAAAATGTATAAATTCTTTGAAAAAATATAACTTCCCAAAACTATTCAAAAGAGATAGAAAAGCTAAATAACACTCTACTAAACAAATTGAGTTAATATCAAACATTTTCCTAAAAATTAAATTAATGTCAACAATTTTCTTAAACTCTCTGAAACAACAGGAAAATTGAATCAAACATCTAGTGAATAAATAATACCAATCTTCAAAAATCTTTCAGCATGTAGAAGAAGATAAAAATCTTCCCACCTCATTTTATGAGGCCAAAATAATATTTATATGAACATGGGACAAATACATGTTTTTTTAAAAAAGGTAAAGACCAATATCCCTCTTAACATATTACCAAAAATATTTAACAAAATATTAGAAAATTAAGTCTAGAAATATGAAAGAAATTATACCCTAAGGTGATTTCATTTCATAAATGCAGGATTAATTTCATAATAAAACTGAATCATTTTAATTCATATTAACAGAACAAAAATATGTAATTCTTTCAATATCTCCAAAGAAGCATATAACAAAATCTAACATGCATTCTTTATTTTTAAAAAGGCTAGTAGCCATCTATAAATAGAAGGGAATTTCCTGGGAATTCCCAACCTTGGGCAACAGAAATGAATCTGACTAGTTAGTATCCATGAGGATGTGGTTTTGATCCCTGGCCTTGCTCAGGGGTTAAGGATCTGGCATTGTGGTGAGCTGCAGTGTAAGTCCCAGACATAGCTCAGATCCTGCATTGCTGTGGCATAGGCCAGCAGCTGTAGCTCTGATGTGACCCCTAGCCTGGGAACTTCCATAGGCTTCAGGTGAAGCCCTAAAAAAAGGAAAAAAAAGAAGGGCATTTCCTCAACTTGACAAAGTTCATTTATGTAAAACCTATAGCTAATTTTATACATAGTGGTGAAAAACTTAACTATTTATCTTACACTGGGAAAAAATAAAAGATTGTTTATTCTCACCACTTCTATTCGGTATTTTACTGGAGGTCTTTCTCTGCAATAAGTCAAGAGAATAAAGGCATAAAGATAATAAAAGATCAAAATTCTCTCTATTCAAAGAACATGATTGTTTACATAAAGAATTGTAAAGAATCCATAAAATAATGATGGTTCTAACAGGTTAATTCAGTAAAGTTTCAGAATAAAAATTTATTTTTAATGAAAATATGTTTAATATACTATGTATATATAATGTATATGTACATGTGCTGGCAAGACATGCTTGGAAAATAAAGTAAAAAGTAAATCATTATTAAGAATATTAGAAAAATCATAAACTTCTAAGGAATAAATTTAAAAAAAGGTGTGGAGGACCCATATTCTGAATTATATAAAATATTGCTTTGGGGAATTAGAAGAACTCAGAACAAATGGAAAAATATACCTTGTTCATGGATTGAAACATTCAATAACATTAGAAGATTAATTCTTCCCAAATTTATCTATAAATTCAATACAATTGTAATCAACATATTACTATAATAATAATTATTATTATTTGTCTTTTGTCTTTTTTGGGCTGCACTTGTGGCATGTGGAGGTTCCCAGGCTAAGGGTCCAACTGGAGCTGTAGCTGCTAGCCTACGCCAGAGCCACAGCAACACAGGATCCCAGCCGCATCTGTGACCTACACCGCAGCTCATGGCAACACTGGATCCTTAACCCACTGAGCGAGGCCAGGGATTGAACCTGCAACCTCATGGTTCCTAGTTAGATTCATTTGCACTACACCACGATGGAAACTTCCTAATCTATATATTATGATTCTGTGTATAAATTAATAAGCAAACTCTAAAATTTAAATAAAATTAAAATTTGAGGCTATACAAAGAAATTTTGAAAAAAATATTGGATTATTACTGATTGATTTCAATATTAACTATAAAGCTATGATAGTTTATTTGGTGGGATGTGGGAATAAATCTATACAAGCAGATCTGTGGAAGAAAATAGAACCCAGAAACAGGCTCACACATATGAAGAATCTGATTTCTAGCAAATGCTTGAAACCATTCCAACAGAAGAACTAAGTCTTTTCAACATAACATGCAACTGAGAAAAAAACCACTTTAATCATTACCTCTTATCAGACACATTAATTTATTCAAAATTATAGGCCTAAACCTAAAAGCTAAAATCATAAACCCTTTAGAAGAAGACAGAAGACTACATTCAAGTATTATGGGTAGACGAAAGTGTCTAAGCAGGACATAGAAAGCAGTATCATTTTAAAAAATGATAAATTAGATCATCAAAATGAAAATTTCTGTTCATCAAAAGATACCATTATATTCTTGTTCACTTGTTAACTGGGGACATACACAGACAATTAACAGTCTCTTGAGACTATAATACTGAATCTGAGAGTCTTCTCTGGAGACTCTATTAGAAGTTTGATGCTTAGTGACTAGGAATAGGGAAACTTCTGTAATTGTAAATATGTATTTGTAATTTACATGCAATGCTCAGTAGACATTATTAGGGAATCAATAGGGATTTCCTACAAAAGGTAAAGTTGCTGCCATCAAATGAGAATAATGATTACATAATATTGATAAAACCCCAAGGTCAACCTTAGCATTAAGTGCAGAAGATGCTTCTCTGCTCTGGCCCTAAGCCAAGCTGACTGCATATCCTCCTACTCCTCAGCCACTATCAACCTGAGACTGACTCATTAGAGGAAAATGTTAAGCTTCTCTCTGAAATATAACTCTTTTATCTATTCATTCTGATTCATTAGCTCTTGTTCCTTACCCTCTGGCTTCGCTCAGTGGATCCAGCATTGCCGTAAGCTGTGGTATAGGTCACATGGCTCAGATCTGGCATTTCTGTGGCTCTGCCATAGGCCACCAGCTACAGCTCCGATTAGATCCCTTAGACTGGGAATCTCCATATGCCACAGGTGTGGCCCTAGATAAGATAAAAAGACAAAAAAAAAAAAAGAAATGGGATGTTGGTCTGATCCAGAACAGCACTATTCTCAATATTTGATGCTGACAGAACAGAGTGGTGAAATGCATAAACTTAAGTTTAGATTGTTGGGTATTAAAGTCTGGCTCTACCACTTACTAGCCACACAGACATAATTAAATCACAATCTCTCTGAGCCTCTATTTCTGCATTTGTATACTGTGGAGGGGAGAGGGTGAAAAGAATAGTGATTGCAGAGATTTGTTATGAAGATTTACAAGATAAATCACTGTAAAATATTTAATACAGATTTTGGAACATGTAAAGTGCATAGAAAATGCTAGCTAAAATATCATAATATTCTTAGCAAAACTGAAGTCTTGGAATTATGTGTATACAACTATTCCAGGTCAGAGAAAATGTTAGCAATAAGTATATTGAACATGTGTACTGTCATTATATTTAGATACTGAATTTTCTCATCATTTTCCAAGTATGAATGAATAGGTTCTTTCATAGATTTCTAGAATGTTGGAGCATTATTTTTTACTTGGATAGCATTTTGTTCAATTACTACACAGACCTATTCTTTTTTCTCTTAGCTTTATTAAGATATAATTGATATACAAGAACATGTTAGTTTGAGGCATACTATGTGATAATTTGATATACATATATATTGCAAAGTGATTACAATAAGTTTAGTTAACATATCCATAAATTTACATGGTTACCATTTTTTTGTGTAGTGAGAACTTTTAAGCTTTACTTTCTTAGCACTTTTTAAATTTTTCTCTTAATTTTTTTATTGTTATTTCCCCCAACACACTTTTTTTCGTCACTGTACAGCATAGGGACCCAGCTACACATACATGTGTACATAATTTTTTCTCCCATTATAGTGCTCCATTTTAAGTATCCACACATATTTTTCAGTGCTACACAGCAGGATCTCATTGCAAATCCATTCCATGGGCAATAGTTTGCATCTACTTACCACAAGCTCCCAATCCCTCCCACTCCCTCCCCCTCCTCCCAGGCAACCACAAGTCTATTCTCCAAGTCCATGATTTTCTTTTCTGTGGAAACATTTATTCATGCTGTATATTAGGTACCAGATATGAGTGAGTGATATCATATGGTATTTGTCTTTTTCTTTCTGAATTATTTCACTCAGTATGAGAGTCTATAGTCCCATCCATGTTGCTGCAAATGGCATTATTTCATTCAAATTGTATTATTTATTTACTTATTTATTTTATTTATTTTTTATATAGCGATTTTTTTTCATTATAGCTTGTTTACAGTGTTCTGTCATTAATTTCTAGGGATGTCGTATACATGTCTCTATTTAACAGTACTATGTTATATGCAGCACTGTTAAATTGAGACATGTATATGACATCCCCAGAAGTTAATCATCTTATAACTAGAAAATGGTACCTTTTGACCCCCTTCTCTCATTTCTCCCACCCCCACTCCCATCCCTAGAAACATCCAATGTACTCTCTAGTTACACAAATTTGGCTTATTGATTATTTATTTATTTTTTATTTTCAATATATTTACCCATTTTAATTGAGGTAAATAAATATAACATTATATTAGTCAGAGTACAATGTAATGATTTAATATTTGTATGTATTGCAAAATGGTTGACCACCACAATATGTTTAGTTAACATCTGTCACCATACTTAGTTAAAAATATTTTACTTACTTTCAAATGCATACTAATGATATTATTAACTATAGTCATCATACTACTTATTACATCCCTATGACTTATTTTATAACTACAAGTTACACTTTTTACCCCTTTCACCCATTTTGACGACCCTGTACCCCAGGCAACCACCAATCTATTTTCTATATCAATGAACTTAAGGGATTTTGGAGGGGATTTCTTGTTTTTTTTGTTTGTTTGTTTTGTTTTTAGATTTCACACATAAGTGAAATCATATAATATTTATCATTTTCTGTCTGACTTACTTTATTTAGCATGATGTCCTCAAGGTTCATGAGGGTCATTGTAAATGGCAGGGTTTCTTTCCTTTGGGGGAGGAGTAATATTTACATGTGTGTGGGTGTGTAGTTGGTTTCTGATATATCTGTCTGTACATATATGTATGTTCTATGTGTATATGTGTGTGTATATATGTTTATCTGTATATGTATATATATAAAACACATTTTCTTCATCCATTCATCCATCAATAGATGCTTTAATGTTCCCATGTTTTTAATATTTACAGTGAACATAGGGATGTATCTATTTATTTCTTTGAGATAAGGATTTCATTTCCTTTGGTTATATACCCAGATATAGAATTGCTGGATCACATGGTGGATCTTTTTTTAAGCTGTAAATGAACATCCATACTGTTTTCGACAGTGGCCATACAAATTTATATTCCTACCAATGGTATACAACAGTGCCCTTCTCTATACTCTGGCCAATATTTGTTATATCCTTCCTTTTCGATAATAGCCATTATATCAGGTGTGAGGTGATACCTCATTATGGTTGTGATTTACATTTCCTGATGGTGAGTGATGCTGAGCACCCTTCTGTCTGTCTATCCAAGACATTTGCCCATTTTCAAATATATGTATTTGCTATTGAGTTGTATGGGTTGCCTTTATATTTTTAATATTAACCTCATCACATCTAAGGTTTACAAATACATTATATCATTCTACAGGTTGCCTTTCATTTTGTTCATTGTGTCTTTTGCTGTGTAGAAACATTTAGTTTGATATAATCATTTATTTTTTCTCTCATTATTTGTGCTTTTGATGTCATATCCAAAAAGAATAATTGCCAAGAACAATGTCAAGAAGCTTTGTCCCTCTGTATTTATTCTTCTAGAGTTTTACAGTTTGGGGTCTTACATTTATTTCTTTAATTCATTTTGTGTTAATTTTTATACATGGTTTAATTTTACACTTTTTTTTCTGTTTGCCTATTCTAGGGCTGCTATTATGGCATATGGAGGTTCCGAGGCTAGGGGTCCAATTGGAGCTGTAGCCGCTGGCCAACAATAGAGCCACAGCAATGTGGGACCTGAGCTATGACTGCAAACTACACCACAGCTCACAGCAACGCCATATCCTTAACGCACTAAGCAATGCCATGGATTGAACCCACAACCTCATGGTTCCTCGTCAGATTCGTTAACCACTGTGTCACGATGGGAACTCCAAGTTTAATTTTATTCTTTTTACATGAATATCCAGTTCTCTCAGCACCATTTATTGAAGAGATTTTTTTTTCCCCGTTGAGCATTCTTGACTCTCCTATCAAATACTTGTTGACAATATATGTGTGAGTTTATTTCTGGGCTCTCAATTATGTTCCATTGATGTGTATATCTGTTTTTGTGCCAGTATCACACTATTTAGATTTCTACAGCTTTGTAATTTATTATAAATTATTATGTGTGATATCTCCAGCTTTACTCATCTTTCTAAATATTCCCTGGGCTATTTGGGGTCTTTTGTGGTTTCATATGAATTTTGGATTGCTTGTTGTATCTCTGTAAAAAGTAACATTAAAATTTTGATATGGATTGCATAAATATACAGATGGTTTTAAAGAGCAGGGATATTTTAACAATATTAATTCTTCTAATTTGTGAACACAGGATATTTTCCCATGTATTTGTGTATTCCTTTTTTTATTTCCATAATACATTAGTTTTTTCTACTGGACAGCATGTGAGAAGAAAATGAATGTATTTGTGTATCCTTAAATTTATATTATCAATGGGAAATTGGATCAAGATGGTGAAATAGAAGAACTGGAGCTCAACTTCTCTCCTAAAAACAACAAAATTTACGACTATATGTTGAGCAATCTTCAACCAAATGGTCCTGAAACTTTCAAAAAGATATCCTACTCCAGAAGACAAATAGGAGGCCACATCACAAGGTAGGAAGGGCAATTATACAATATAAGCAACCCCATACCTCCCAGGTGGGAAGCCCCATAAACTTAAAAGTAACTGTTTCAAAGAGACTCACCTACAGGAGTGAGAGATTGATCCCCACATTAAGTCCCCATGCCTGGGAATCTGGCACTGAGAGAAAGAGCCCCTGGAGCATCTGGCATTGAAGGCCAGTGGGGCTTGTGTGCAGGAGCTCCACAGGACTGGGTGAAATGGAGACCCCATTTTTAAAAGGTGCACAAAGACGTTCACATGAATTGGGCCCCAGGGAAAAGCAAATGCTCCATACGAATCTGGGTCAAACCTGCCTGCAGTTCTTGGAAGAACTCCTGGGAAAACAGGGGTGAATGTGGCTTGTTGTGGTGGAAGGACATTGGAAGCAAAGCTCTTGGGAATCTTCATCAGTGTGCCTTTCTCTGGAGGTGGCCATTTTGGGAAAATCTGGCCAAACCCATCAGCACTGAGATACCCCAGTCCAAACAAAAATCCAGGTGGGATCACAGCCCCACCCATCAGTAAACAGGCTGCCTAAAGACCCACCAGGCACACAGCCACCTCTAATCTAACCCAGAGATAAAACCCCCTGTCAGAGAGATTAGAATTGGCTCCACCTACCAGTGGGCAGGCATCAGTCCCTCCCATCAGGAAGCCTACAGCAAGCCCCATACTAACTTCATCTACAAGGGGGACAGACATCAGAAGTAAGAGAGGCTACAACATTACCATCTGTAAAAATGTCACCACACCAAAAACCTATAAAAATGAAAAGACAGAGAACTATAACTCAGATGAAAGAGAAAAGGAAAACCCCAGAAAAACATCTGAGTGATCAGGAGATTCTCAGCCTCCAGGAAAAAGACTTTAGAATATTGATGCTAAAGATGATGCAAGACATTGGAAATAAACTGGAGGCAAAGATGGATAATTTACAGGAAACACTGAGCAAAGAGATACAAGCTATAAAACTTAAAGGGGAAGAGATGGAAAATACAACAAGTGAAATAAAAAAACTAATTAGAAGGAGACAACAATGGAAAACAGGAGGCAGAATAATGAATAAGTGAGGTGGAGGACAGATTAATGGAAACGATGGATGAGGAATGGAAAAGAGAAAAAAAGACTGAAATCAAATGAAGAGAGTCTCAGAGAACTCTGGGACAATGTTAAACACACTGACATGCGTATTATAGGGGTGCCAGAAGGAGAAGAGAGAGAGGAAGGGACAGAAAAAATATTCAGAGATAATAGCTGAAAACTTCCCTAACATGGGAAAGGAACCACTCACTCAAATCCAGGAAGTGCAATGAGAACCATATAACATAAACCCAAGGAGGAATAATCCAAGACACATATTAATCAAACTGACCCAAATTAAAGACAAAGAGAAAATATTGAAAGCAGCTAGGGAAAAGAAACAAGTAACATACAAGTGAACCCTGATAAGTTTATCAGCAGATTTTTCAGCAGAAACTCTGTAGGCCAGAAGGGAGTGGCATGATATGCTTAACATGATGAAAGGAAAAAAAAAAACTCCAACCAAGATTACTGTACCCATCAAGGCTCTCATTCAGATTTGAAGGAGAAATCAAAAGCTTCACAGATAAGCAAAAGCTAGGAGAATTCAGCAACACTAAACCAGCTTTACATCAAATACTACAGGAACTTCTCAAGACATAAAAGAAAAGGCCACAACCAGAAACAAAAATACCACAAATAACAAGGCTCAGTAGCAAATGTATATATATAATAACGTTATGAAATTGTCTATGGAAAAATATGCCACCAAAATCAGAAATTGTAAGAAGAGGAGCATACAAATGCAGGACACTGGAGATGCACTTGCAATTAGACTCATATCAAAACTTCATAATAACTGCAAACCAAACATCTACAATTGATACACACACAAATAAGAAAAATCAACTCAAATACAACATTAAAGATAGCCATCAAACCACAAGAGGACAGAATAAGAGAAGAAGGGAAGAAAAAAGAGCAACAAAAACAAATCGAAAGCAATTAATAAAATGGCAATAAGACCATATATATCAATAATTACCTTAAATGTTAATGGACTAAATGCTGCAACCAAAAGATATAGAATGGCTGAATGGATACAAAAATAAGACCCATATATATGCTGTCTTCGAGGGACCCACTTCACTTCTAGGGACACATACAAATTGAAAGTGAGAGGATGGAAGAAAATATTCCATGCAAATGGGTATCAAAAGAAAGCTGGCATAGCAATACTCATATCAGACAAAATAGACTTTAAAATGAAGAATATTTTAAGGGACAAGGATGATCACTACCCAATGGTCAATCCAGGAAGAAGATATAAAAATTGTAAATATATATGCAACCTGCGGAGAGCCAAGAAAATGCAGGGACTCAAAACAAGGACCTTGTCTGATGGCAAAAAAAAACCTGAAGGTAGGTTCCTAACCAAGGAAAGGAGCTCACCTGAACGGTACAAGCCAAAGGTGGTCTTCTGGTCAGGAAAAAAGCTCACCTGAACGGTGCATGCCGAAGGTGGGCCTCTGGTTAGGATGAAAGCCTGCCTGCATGGTACAAGCTGAGGGCAGGCCTCAGGCTACACAGCTCTCACTTTGATGTTGATGGGGAAGAAGTGGGGCTTTCCTGGGAAAGCAATTGCCATGTTTGCACTGGAGAACATGGATTGTTTCTCGGGTGACCTAGTCTTTCCTGTTGTTTTACTTGTTATTCAGTTTTCCTCAGTCATTCCTGATTATTTACTTATTATTCTTATTTTCCTTTCTTATTTTCCTGTGGTGATTTATGATTTAACAAAATTACAACAATAGTATAATAAAAATTTCATCCTGAAGGTCTTTTCCACTATTTAAATCCAACTTAGTTAAAACATAGTGTTTGTTCATTAACTAGTTATATAGTAAACTTTAGAGTTAGGATTTTAATGAGGTCCATAGAAGTTAGCCATATCTTTTCCAAAAAACCTAGCTGTGAGTTTTGTCTTTGATTTTGAAAGCTTTTAAGTGATAGCTAGTTTAATAAGTTGGTTTATATTTACTTACACTATCTCCCTGCCATAATGCTTTGAAGATAAGCACCAGTCTACAAAAAAAGTTTGTAAATGCAAAATTCTTGTGTTTTATGGCCTCTTCAAAGTACTCACTAAGTTTAGTTAAGATAGAGATCTTAAAACAGGATGCATAGCTGCTATACCATGTAATAGTTAACCAATGTACTTTTAACACTGTAATGTAATCTGGAATGAAAAATTTGTCTATATAATCAACCACTGTTGCCAATAAAGTTTGAGCAGTCCAGCGCCCTGAAAGAAGGGACAAAGAGGCTTTCTCTGATGCAAAAGCCGACATCTGTCCCTCTTCTTTGGGAAAGTGTACAGTCTCTGGCTGCCGGAGCTGGCCTCTGGCAACAGCAACCAACATAGGATCATCTCAATATATAAGGTAACTGCTAACAGCCTTAAAAGGAGAAATAAAAAATAACACAGTAATAGTGAGGGGCTTTAACACCCCACTTTCAGCAATGGAGAGATCATCCAGACAGAAAAACAATAAGGAAACAAAGGCCCTGAATGATGCATTAAACCAGATGTACTTAATAGATACTTATAGGACATTCCATCCAAAAGCAACAGAATACACATTCTTCTCAAGAGCACATGGAATATTCTCTAAGATTGATCACGTCCTGGGCTACAAATCCAGCCTCAGTAACTCTAAGAAAATTGAAATCATATCAAGCATCTTTTCCGACAACAATGCTATGTGACTGGAAATCAACAACAAGAAAAAAACTGCAAAATACACAAGCATGTGAAGACTAAACAACATTCTACTAAGCAACTAATGGATCTCTGAAGAAATCAAAGAGGAAATTAAAAAACACCTTGAAGCAAATGACAACAAAGATAAAACACTCCAAAAACTATGGGATGCAGCAAAAGCTGTTCTAAGCAGGAAGTTTATAGCACTACAAGCCCACCACAGGAATCAAGAAAAAGCTCAAATTAATAAGCTAACTTTACATCTAAAGCAGCAAGAGAGAGAAGAACAGACAAGACCCAAAGTTAACAGAAACAAAGAGATCATAAATATCAGAGCAGATCACTGAAATAGAAACAAAGAAAACCATAGAAATGATCAATGAAACAAAAAGCTGGTTCTTTGAAAAGATCAACAAAATTGATAAACCCCTAGCCAGCCTTATCAAGCAAAAAAGAGAGAGGACTCAATTCAATAAAATTAGAAATGAAAAGGGAGAAGTAACAATGGACATCACAGAAATGTAGAGGATCATAAAAGAATACTATATGCAGCAATACGCCAATACAATGGAAAGCCTAGATGAAATGGGCAAATTCTTAGAAAAGTACAATCTTCCAAGACTAAATCAAGATGAAATAGAAAAGAGGGATGGACCAATCGCATGTACTGAAATTGAAACTGTGATTTAAAATCTTCTAACAAGCAAAAGTCCAGGACCAGATGGCTTCACGGGCAAATTCTATCAAACATTTAGAGAAGAGCTAACACTTCTCCTTCTGAAACTATTCCAGAAAATCATAGAGGAAGGGACATTCCCAAACTCATTCTATGAGGCCAACATCACAATGATACCAAAACCACACAAAGATACAACAAAAAAAGAAAATTACAGGCCAATTTTACTGATGAACAGGGATGCAATAATCCTCAACAAAATACTAGCAAACCACATCCAACAATACATCAGAAGGATTGTACATCTTGAACAAGTGGGATTTATCCCAGAGATGCAAGGATTCTTCAATATCCACAAAATCTATCAGTGTGATACACCACACTAATAAACTGAAGAATAAAAACCATATGATCCTCTCAATAGACACAGAAAAAAACCTTTGACAAAATCCAACACCCACTTCTGATAAAAACCCTTAAGAAAGCGGGCATATAGGGAACCTACCTCAACATAATGAAGGCCTTATGTGACAAAAACACAGCTAACATCATTCTCAATGGTGGAAACCTGAAAGAATTCCACTGAGGTCAGGAACAAGACAAGGATGTCCTCACTTGCCACTACTCTTCAACATAGTTTTGGAAGTCCTAGCCACAGCATTCAGAGAAGTTAAAGAGATAAAAGGAATCCAAATTGGAAAGGAAGAAGTAAAACTATCACTATTTGCAGATGACGTGATACTATACCTAGAGAATCCTAAAGACTCTACCAGAAAACTGTTAGAGCTCATCCATGAATTTGGCAAAGTACAGGATATTATATAAACACACAGAAATTGATGGCATTTCTATATGCTAACAATGAAAATCAGAAAGAGAAATTAGGGAAGCAATCCTGTTTACCATCACATCCAAAAGAATAATATACCTAGGAGTAAACCTACCTAAAGAGACAAAAGACCTGTACTCTTAAAACTCTAAGACACTGATGGAAGAAATAAAAGATGGCTCAAATAGATGGAAAGACATGCCATGCTCTTAGATTGGAAGAATCAATATTATCAAAATGAATACACTACTCAAGGCAATCTACAGATTCAATGCAATCCCTATCAAATTACCAAGGACATTTTTCATAGAACTTGAACAAAATATTTTAAAGTTTGTTTAGAAGCACAAAATACCTAGAATAGCCAAAGACATCCTGAGAAAGCAAAATGGAGCTAGAGGAATCAGGCTCCTGGACTTAAGCCTATGCTACAAAGGAACAGTCATCAAAACCATATGGTACTGGCACAAAGACAGAAATATAGATCAGTGGAATGGGACAGATAGCCCAGAATTAAACCCACACACCTACAGTAAACTAATCTATGACAAAGGAGGCAAGAATATACAATGGAGAAAAGACAGCCTGTTCAATCATTGGTGCTGGGAAAACTGGACAGCCACACATAAAGGAATGAAATTTGAACACTCCCTAACACCAGATACAAAAATAAACTCAGAAGAGATTAAAAACCTAGATATAAGACCAGATAATATAAAATTTGTAGAGGAAAACATATGCCAAACACTCTCTGACATAAACGACATCAACATCTTCTCAGATCCACCTCTTAGAGTAATGAGAGTAAAAACAAAAATAAACAAATGGGACTTAATTACACTTAAAAGTTTCTGCACACCAAAGCAAACCCTAAAGAAAACAAAAAGACAACCCACAGAATGGGAGAAAATCTCTTCAAATGAATCACCTGACAAGGGATTCATCTCCAAAATTTATAAATACCACCTATAGCTCAATACCAAAAAAAAAAACAACCCCATTAAAAAAGGGGCAGAAGATCTAAACAGACGACCCTCCAAAGACATACAGATGGCCAAAAAACACATATTCAACATCACTCACTATTAGAGAAATGCAAATCAAAAAATCACTATGAGGTACCACCTTACATCAGCCAGAATGGCCATCATCAAAAAGTCTACAAACAATAAGTGCTGGAGAGGGTGTGGAGAAAAAGGAACCCTATTACTCTCTTGGTAGGATTGTAAATTGGTGCAACCACTGTGGAAAACAGTATGGAGATTCCTTAGAAAACTCAAAATAGAAGTACCATTTGATCCAGCAATCCCACTCTTGGGCATTTATCCAGAGAAAACCATGACTTGAAAAGACGCATGTACTCCAATGTTCCTTGCAGCACTATTTGCAAGAGCCAAGACATGGCAACAACCTAAATGTCCATCGACAGAGGAATGGATAAAGAAGAGTGGTACATATACACAATGGAATATTTCTCAGTCATTAAAAGGAAAGAAATAACAGCATTTATAGCAACATGTATGGAATTAGAAATTACCATGCTAAGTGAGGTCATTCAGACAATGAGACACCAACATCAAATGCTATCACTGACATGTGGAATCTGAAAAAAGGACAGAATGAACGTCTTTGCATAACAGATACTGACTCACAGACTTTGAAAAACTTATAGTTTCCAAAGGAGATAGTTTGGGGGGTGGGGGGATGCCCTGAGGGTTTGGGATGGAAATGCTATACAATTTGGTTTTCATGATTGTTGTACAATTATAAATGTAATAAATCCATTGAGTAATATAAAAAAAGAACAAAATAATGACATTTGCAGCAACATGGATGGAACTAGAGACTCTCACACTAAGTGAGGTAAGTCAGAAAGAGAAAGAGAAATACCATATGACATCACATATCTGGAATGCAATATACAGCACAAATAAATCTCTCCACAGAAAGTAAAATCATGACTTGGAGAATAGCCTTGTGGTTGCCAAGGGGGGTCGGGGAGGAAGTGGGGTGGATTCAGAATTTGGGGTTAATAGATGCAAGTTATTGCCTTTGGAATAGATTAGCATTGAGATCCTGCTCTATAGCACTGGGAAATATATCTAGTCACTTATGATGGAGGATGATAATGCGAGGAAAAGGTTTGTATATATGTATGTGTGACTAGGCCACCTTGCTGTACACTAGAAAAATGACAGAACACTGTAAACCTGCTATATGGAAAAATTAAAATCATTAAAATTGAAAAAAATAAGCTGAAAGAACAAACTTAACCAAGGAGGTGGGCGACTTATATGCTGAAAACTATAAACTATTGATAAAGGAAACTGAACATGATTCAAAGAAACAGAAAGATAGCCCATGCTCTTGGATTGGAAGATTTAACAAGGGATTAATATAAAATATAATTTAATTATTAAATATTATGAATATAAAATATAATTTGTTAAAATAGCCATAGTACACAAAGTGAACTATCGATTTAATGCCTTCCCAATCAAAATACCCATGACATTTTTCACAGAATTAGAATAATCCTAAAAGTTATCTGGAAGCAAAAAATACCCAGGATTGGCAAGGCAATCCTGAGAAAAAAAGAACAAACCTGGAGACATAACCCTCCAGTCTTCATACTATACTGCAAATCTATACAACAGCATGTTATTGGAACAAAAACAGACATATGGATCAATGGAACAGAACAGGGATCACAGAAACAAATCCACACATTTCCAATCAATTCATCTTTTACAAAAGAGGCAAAAATATACAATGGAGAAAAGAAAGTCTTTTTAAGAAGTAGTGTTGGGAAATCTGGTATATACATGTAAATCAGTGAAATTAGACACTGTCTCACAAGAATAAACAAAATATTTTAAAGACCTAAGTATAAGACATAACAATATAAAACTCAAGATATTTTAAAGACCTAAATATAAGACATAACAGTATAAAACTCCTAAATGGGAACATAGACAAAATATTTTTGTACTTAAATCAAAGCAATATTTTCTTAGAACAGTATCCCAAGGAAAAAGAAATAAAAGCAAAAATAAATAAGTGGGAGCTAATTAAACCTAAAAGCTTTTGTTCAGGAAAGGAAACAATCAACAAAATGAAAAGACAACCTATAAAATGGGAGAAAATATTTGCAAATGATGCAACTTACAATGGTTAATATCCAAAATATACAAATAGCTCATAAACTCAAAATCAAAACAAACAACCCAATCAAAAAAATGGGAGAACCCCGAACAGACACTTCTCCAAAGAAGAAATATAGATATCCTCAGTCACATTAAAAAATGTTCAATATTGCTAATTATTAGAGAAATGCAAATCAAAACCACAGTGCAGTATCACATCACACCAATCAAAATGGCTATCATTATATATATTTGTGCATATATATACATATGTATATGTATATATATATGAATGTTGGAGAAAATAAAAAAGATAGCTTTTACACTGTCGGTGGGAATATAAATTGATATATACTATGAAAAACAGTATGGAGTTTTCTTAATACACGAAACACAGGTCCAGTGTAGGATCCAACAATCCCACTCCTGGATATACATATGGAAGAGATGAAAACTCTAATTCAAAAAGATACATGCATTCCAATGTACATAGCAGCACTACAGAAACAACACAAGTGCACATCAAAATATGCTTGCCTTAAGAAGATGTGTGTGTATATATATATATATATATATATATACACACACATATATATAATTCAGCCATAAAAAGAATGAAATATTTCCATTTCCAATAATATAGATGGACCTAGAGATTATCATACTAAAGTCAGAAAGAGAAAGACAAATATTACATGATATCACTTGTATGTGGAATCTAAAACATAATACAAAGGAATCTATACACAAAACAGAAATAGACTCACTGACATAGAATACCAACTTAGGTTTCCCAAATGGCAATATGAAAAGGGGAAGGAAAAATCAGGAATATGTTATTCATAGATACAAACCACTACATGAATGAGTCTCATGCTCTACTGACTGAGCTATCTGGGTGACTCAAACTACTACATATAAGGTAGATAAGGAACAGGGATTTGCTATATAGCATAGGGAACTAACTATATTCAATATCTTCTAATAATTTTTAATGGAAAATAATCTGAAAAAATATAACTGAATCAATTTTCTCAGCACTGGAAAGTAACACAATACTGTCAATCAAATGTATTTCAATAAAAAGAAAAATCCTAGTTCTGGGTTTCAATACTGCAAAATAAAATATACCACTACATATGGTTTCTTCCATACACATGAGTGTTATCTCTGGAGACGATTTTCAAATTACTGCTTTGCTAAGGAGCAGGACTATCCTTTGTCTTGAAAGACATGAACAAAAATCCACAGAGAATGAAATATGACCCTTTCCTAAGGGAACCTCATGGAAGATTTTCATATCTAAAATGATTTTCAGAGCCAGTCTTTGCAATTTAAGAGACCTGTTGTGTAAATACGCACACTTTTTCTAGAGATTCTGTGATTTAACATTTTAAAGGAGTTCTATTCTTAAAGAAATTCAAAACACCTCAGATAAATGCAGTGCTAGATCTAGTGTTTAAAGGACTTGCATTTCTCTAATAATCAGGGATGTTGAGCATTGTTTCATGTGCTTGTTGGCCATCTGTACATCTTCCTTGGAGAAATGTCTATTCAGGTCTTTTGCCCACTTTTCAATTGGGTTGTTGACTTTTTTGCTGTTGAGTTGTATAAGTTTCTTATATATTCCAGAAATTAAGCCCTTGTCAGGTGCATCATTTAAAACTATTTTCTCCCATTCTGTAAGTGGTCTTTTCATTTTCTTTTTGGTTTCTTATGCTGTGCAAAAGCTTGTCAGTTTGAATAGATCCCACTGGTTTATTATTGCTCTTTTTTTCCATTGTCTTGGGAGAATGACCTGAGAAAATAATCATGATGTTGATGTCAGAGAATGTTTTGCCTATGTTCTCTTCCAGGAGTTTGATGATGTCTTGTCTTATATTTAAGTCTTTCAGCCATTTTGAGTTTATTTTTGTGCATGGTGTGAGGGTGTGTTCTAGCTTTATTGATGTGCATGCAGCCATTCAGGTTTCCCAGCAATGCTTGCTGAAAGACTTTCTTTTCCCCATTTTATGTTCTTGCCTCCTTTGTCAAAGATTAATTTACCATAGATGTCAGAGTTATGTATATTCTGTTCTGTTCGTCTGTCTGTGTTGGTACCAGTACCACACTGTTTTGATGACTGTGGCTTTGTAATATTGCTTGAAGTCTGGAAGAGTTATGCCTACCATGAGATACCACCTCACACCAGTAAGAATGGCCATCATTAATAAGTCCACAAACCACAAGTGCTAGAAGGGGTGTGGAGAAAAGGGAACCCTCCTGCACTGTTGGTGGGAATGTAAGCTGGTACAGCCACTATGGAGAACAGTTTGGAGGTACCTTAGAAATCTAAACATAGAACTACCATATGAGCCAGCAAATCCACTCTTGGGCATATATCTAGGCAACGCTTTCCTTAAAAAAGACACATGCACCCACATGTTCATTGCAGCACTATTCACAATAGGCATGACATGGAAACAACCCAAATGTCCATCAACAGATGATTGGACTAGGAAGATGTGGTCTAGATACACAATGGAATACTACTCAGCCATAAAAAATAACCATATAATGCCATTTGTAGCAACATGGATGGAACTAGACACTCTCATACTGAGTGAAATAAGTCAGAAAGAGAAAGACAAACACCATATGATATCACTCATACGTTGTATTGAATATATGGCACAAATGAACTTTTCCACAGAAAAGAAAATCATGGACTTGGGAAATAGACTTGTGGCTGCATGAGGGGAGAGGGAGGGAGTGGGAGGGATCTGAAGCTTGGGGTTAATAGATATAAACTATTGCTCTTGGAATTGATTTACAATGAGGTCCTGCTCTGTAGCACTGAGAACTATGTCTAGATACTTACATTGCAACACTAAAATGGGGGGAAAAATTATGTATACATGTATGTGTAACTTGGTCCCCATGCTGTGCAGTGGAAAAAATAAATTAAAAAAATGAAAAAAAAGACTTGCAAATGCCTGTGGAGTCTATTCTTTAGAATAGACTTCCTTAGAACAAGATGCTCTGTTCAAGTCGTTCTTTTTTTTTTTTT
Source organism: Phacochoerus africanus (assembly GCF_016906955.1). Lineage (NCBI taxonomy): Eukaryota > Metazoa > Chordata > Mammalia > Artiodactyla > Suidae > Phacochoerus > Phacochoerus africanus. Next base: position 21,503 of record NW_025927315.1, read on the forward strand.
AAGCATAGTGGATTTACAATGTGTTCCAATTTCTGCTGCACAGTAAAATGACCCAGTCATTCATACACACACACACACACACACAATCACACACACACATTCCTTTTCTCATACTATCTTTCATCATGTTGTATCCCAAGAGAATGGATATAGTTCCCTGTGCTGTACAGTAAGACCTCCCTGCTTAGCCATTCTAAATGTAATAGTTTGCATCTACCAACCCCAAACTCCTCATCCATCCCACTCTATCCCATCTCCCCCTCAGCAACCATAAGTCCATTCTGTATGTTTTTGAGTCCATTTCTGTTTTGTTCATTTGTATGTATGTTCATTTGTGCCATAATTTACACTCCACATAAAAGTGATATATATTTGTCTCTTTCTATCTGAATTTCTTCACTTAGTAAGATACTCTAGCGCATTCATGTTACTGCAAATGCCATTGTTTCATTCTTTTTAAGACTGAATATTATTTCATTGTATATATGTACCACATCTTCCTAATCCATTCATCTGTTGATAGTCATTTAGACTGTTTCCATGTCTTGGCTCTTGTAAATATTGCTGCAGTGAACATAGGTGTGCATGTATCTTTTTTTTTTTTTGTATTTTTGTCTTTTTCTAGGGCTGCTATCTGCCGCATATGGAGGTGCCCAGGCTAGGGGTCTAATCGGAGCTGTAGCCACCGGCCTATACCACAGCCATAGCAATGCAGGATCTGAGCTGAGTATGCAAGCTACACCACTGCTCACGGAAATGCTGGATCCTTAACCCACTGAGCAAGGCCAGGGATTGAACCCACAACCTCATGATTCCTGGTCAGATTTGTTAACCACTGTGCCATGACAGGAACTCTGCAAGTATCTTTTTAAATTATAGTTTTGTCCAGCTATATGCCTGGCTGGATCATATGGGAGTTCTATATTTATTTTTCTGAGGAAGCTCCATATTGTTCTCTACAGTGGTTATACCAATTTACACTCCCACCAACAGTGCAGGGGAGTTCCCTTTTCTCCACACCTCTCCAGCATTTGTTGTTTGTAGACTTGTTAATGATGGCCATTCTGATTGATGTGAGGTGGTACATCACTGTAGTTTTGATTTGCATTTCTCTAATAATTAGTGATGATGAGCATCTTTTCATATGCCTATTTGCTATCTGTGTGTCTCCTTTGGAGAAATGTCTATAGGTCACAATTGGAATGCCCTGTGGATTTCCCCCTTCCAGCTTGATCCATATGAGAACACAAATATTAAAGAAGTTTAGGTGTAGAAAATTCTTGAATGATAAGATGTAGCCTAGGACTCTTTATCATCAGTTGGAAAAGAATAGTCTGTCCATTTTGAAGATGTGATTTATACCTATTATGAAGGTGAAATTAACTTGATTGTTATTGAGAGTTATCTGTAAGTTCAGTTAGTGTTACTGTAAATAATATATACAAACGATGCAAGAAAACTCCCTAACACATACAGTTAATTATTGGGTCTATTTGCCAGTATAGGGAAATGGATATTAGGCTTAAGAATTTTAGTATTATTTTATGTGCAATGATAAATTATTATTATTATTATTTTCTTTTTAGGGTCTCACCCACAGCATATGGAGGTTCCCAAGCTATGGATCCAAAAGAAGCTACAGCTGCCAGCCTATGCCACAGCTATGGCAACTCTGGATCTGAGCTGCATATGTGACCTACACCACAGCTCCTGGCCATGCCGGATCCTTAACCCACTGAGCAAAGCCGGGAACCCATCTTCATGGATAGTACTTGGGTTCATTAACCATTGAGCCATGATGGGAACTCCACAATGATAAATTATTAAAGCTCAGACATGCATGTTCCAGTTGGAAATTTTCCCAGGGCATCACACAATGCTTACACAGGTTCCAAAAATAAATAAATAAATAAAATTTAAAAATAAATAAAAAATAAATTTTAAATAGGGCAAGTGTGTGTTATGGGGTGATATTAAACTTGTATACATTTTAGAAAAATGGGTCTGGTGTCAGTGTGGAAAACAGATTGCATGACTGTGTTAGGAGATGTAGATGGTGTAATTAGGAGGTTATTTAATAAGCCAGGCAAGGGATGACTAAATCCTGAAGAATAGTAGTGACTACATAAATAAAAAGAAACAGTTGGATTTAAGACATCTTTAGTAGATGAACACTTGCTTTGTGACTTTATACCCCAAAACAGAAAACCCTGGAAGAATACCAGTTTTGGGTGTTGAATATAGGAAGACCATAACTACAGATTTGGATATGTTAATTGGATTTCCTAGTGGGCAAGTCAAGTAGGTAGCTGGATAGAGGTGGCATTAAAAGTAATATGAGAAAGGGAAACAAGCGTATTCCAAACTCTGTTCAGTGATATTTTATAAATATGCCCCTACATGGAACCTTGAGGACCAAAGTGAAGTTTTAATTGTTATAACGAGTTATGTAAGAATGATTTGCTCATTAGCTTCCAATGCCCAGTAGAACAACTTTGACTTCATCCTACTGGGAATACTTTGGAAGCATCAAGGGACTTTCAAAACTTTTTTAAAGAACGGATTTACAAATAGAAGAAAGAAAAGCTATTTCCTTGCATTTTGGTATTTCCAAGGAAAACCAATGCCTAAATAATCCTGCTTCATTTCTGTATATTTAATGATACTTTGAGAAAACCAGCACATTTTCATTTTCCATATTTTACAGGAACTGGATGAGAATGTGATAACAAACTATTCAAATAATAAATTAAAATCCTAGGCAGACTTTTTCTTTTTCAAATCCACAGTCAAACTCTGGGCAGACAGACTTAAATGTTTGTCTGAACAGGCATATTTCAGTTAGAACTTTTACTATGTAAATAATACATGTTTTGAGAAATTTTAAAATAATAAACTTTGATTAATAGAATTAAAAGTAGAAAAATAGCCATAATAAAAAATATCAGTTTATTTTACAAAATGAAGTTTTCATAATTGACACATAGGCTATGCAGCTCAAATTTAACTTATTTGTAATGTTTCAAAATAGGAAATTCTGGCTTCTGATTTATTGTATACAATAAAAGTTCTTTAATTTCATGGAATCATAAGAATATAGGCTAAAGTTACTGAAGGTAACTTCAAAAGATTCCTTGTCTTATGTATCACATAACTCTTGAGGGAAAAAAAATTCACAAAGTTTACTATCCGTGTCTAAATTATACATTATTGGAACTATGAGCAGTAGTAGCAATAAGTTGGTTACTTGAGGTTATAAAGAAAGTTGGACCAGTTTATGTTGGGTAAATATTACTTAAGGTTCTTAATTTCCAATTAATATTTTTGCCTGTTTTTTAAATATGAGGGCTCTCTGCAGGCATATATTTAAAAGTAAAAATTCTAAAACTCTTAAATTCTTCACTTATTTTAGTGAGAATAAGATAATATCTCATGATCCTACATCTGCTGATCATTGATTCTCAGGAAAAGAGCATTTTTTTCATATTTTAAAACTAGACAAACTCAGTTTTCCTAGTATATCCTCAAGGTAAAAATTTTTTGTATTCCATAACTATTGAGAGGTATGACTATAAATTTGTGAAAAAAATTTCATAAGTGGAAATAGTTAACAATCTGTATACCTAAATGTATTTATTTTCCTTTTCAAGATAATCTAAAAGGATCTATATTCACAAAAAAACTTTTTTTTGGAGTTCATTCATGTTATCACCAAATATTTTGTTCACAATGGTGACGAAGCAATAAGTATGAAGGAATGAATTTAATAACAAAATTATTGAAATTATAAAAATAAATAAAAAATGTGTTAATTATTTGAATCCCTGTATTATATGACTATAGGTACTTTTGGAATATGAAAAAAAAATACATCTACTTTCAATGGTTCGAAAGTTAACTCCCATTAATAATACTCAAAATAAATGCTAATTTCCCTAAAGGCCATTTTTCCATTTAACTGATATTTATGCACAAAAATTAAACATGATTATATTCTAATTTTACATTTTAATTTTTAGTGCCAAAACATATCCTTAGGTGACAAGGGATTTCAGTGTTCTTGTTTTTCTCCATTACTAATATGTTGCAGACCATTCTTTCCCACAGTCTTTATGTATGTATATAGAGCTGCACACATGTAAATCAGTTACACAGTTTTATGTGATAGGGAATCATAATATACATATGCTGCTTTTCTCCCTTCCTCCTTCCCCCTCCTTCTTTCCTTCCTTCCTTCCACCTTCCCTCCCTCCCTTCCTTCCTTCCTTTTTATTTCTCTTTCTCTTTCCCTCTTTCTCTCTTTCTCTCTCCCTCTCTATCCCTCTCCCTCTCCCTCTCTTTTTCCTCTCTCTCTTTCTTTTTGGCTGTGTCCATGGCATGTGGAAATTCCGGGGTCAGGGTTGAACCTATGCCATAGCAGTAACCAGAGCTTCAGCAGTGACAACACTGGAGCCTTAACCTGCTATGCTACCAGGAAACTCCACATATGCTGCTTTTCTTATAGAACTGTCCTTTTGTGTTCATCAATAAACAAATGGATAAAGAAGATGCAGATATGTATGATGGAATATTACTTATCATAAAAATGAAATAACGCCATTTTCAGCAATACAGTTGGACCTAGAGATTATCATACTAAATGAAGTCAGATGGAGAAAGACAAGTATTATATAACTTATACGTGAAATCTAAAAAGCAGTAAATTTGAACTTAGTTACAAAACATAAACAGACTCACAGATATAGGAGATAAACTTAAGGTTACCAAAGGTTGAAGTGGAGGGAGAAGGAGAAATTGGGGCTATAGGATTAACAGATTCACATTACCATATATAAAATAAACAGCAAGGATTTACTGTATAGCACAGGGAACGATATTCAATACCATATACTAAATTAGAGTAAAAATAATCAAAAAAGAATGACAGCATAAATTAATCTTTCCACAGAAAAGAAACTCATGGACTTGGAGAAGAGCCTTGTGGTTGCCTAGAGTGAGAGAGAGGGAGTGGGATGGACTGGGAGTCTGGGGTTAACCAATGCAAACTATTGCTTTTGGAGTGTAAGAGCAATGAGATGCTTCTGTATAACACAGGGAATTATATCCAGTCACTTGTGATGGAAGGACAATGTGAGAAAAAGAACATATATACAAATATAAATATAAGTGTGCATATATATATATATATATATACACACACACACACATATATATGTATATATATATATATATATATATATATATATATGACTGGGTCACTTTGCTCTACAGTAGAAACTGACAAAACACTGAATCAACTATAAGGGAAATAATAAAAATCATAAAACAAAAAAATAAAATAAAATAATGTGTAACTGAAAAAAGACTATACATAATCAAATTGCTTTGCTGTACACCTGAACCTAACACAATATTGTGAATCAACTATACTTCAGTAAAAAGAAAGAAAGAAAGAAAGAAAGAAAGAAAGAAAGAAAGAAAGAAAGAAAGAAAGAAAGAAAGAAAGAAAGAAAAAGGAAGTTAGTACAAGGTGTTGAGGTGGTGATATGAAACATTGCTCAGTGGTATGGTAATGATGGAGGGGAATAAAAGACAACTTTCAAGAAGAGATTTCACTGATGCAAGATTAGATACCTTAAAAAAAAAAAGATTAGATGCCTGACAGAGTCAGTGGGAGTCACAAGGCACTCATTCCAGGATAAGGGAGTAAAATACATAAAGTTATTAGGTGATAGGGGAATGGGGTGTAAGCAGGGATTAGGTGATGGATAACCATTTATTTCATGCTAATGGGTTGGACTTTATTATAGAAAAATGGGTACCAACGAAAGGTGATGAGCAAGATAAAAGATACATTTTGAAGGTTCAATTATTGTGGAAGCATAAAAGCAGATTAAAAATAGGGAAAGACTAGAGACAGAAAGAAAAATAAGGTTATAATTACAAAAATAAGGTTATAATTATAAATATAACCATTGCAAATTCCTTTTTCTGAAATTCTATAAATATTTCTCCACTGAATATGTCTGGATATATGTTGCCATTGAAAAAATGTGATGCCAACCTGTTTTCCTTTCCTTGATCTGGAATGTCCAGAGAGTATTTTATTTTGAAATTTGATACTTTTATTTTGGCCATGCCCACAACACTCAGAAGTTCCCAGGTCAGGGATCAAACCCACACCACAGCAGTGACAATGCCAGATCTTCAACTGCTAGGCCACCAGGGAACTCCAAATGTAATAATTTTAATATAATATGTCTCAAGTTGATTATTTCCATTAATTTTACAAAGTACATATAGATTAACGTATATTTATTCTGAAACATTTTCTCAGATTATAATTTTCATAATTTTATACTGATTTATTTTTTCTTCAGGGATTCATTATATATATGTTGGATTTTACTTGCACATCAGCTATACCAATTATTTTTCTCTGATTATTTTTAAGTCTTTTTACTTTAGTTTTCCTCATGCTGTTCTCATGACTTTTCTTAATGGTTGTATTATTTCTTTATGCATAAAAAGTGATCAACATTTAGTGACCTATCAACAATCACGTTGTTAACTCTCACAATTCTGAGGTTTGGCCAGGCTCAAATGGGCAATTATTTTGCTCTGTGTAATGTCAGCTGCTCTACAGGCATCTGTAGACACAATTGGTCTGGATTTTCTAGCAACTCATTCACAAATCTGATCCATTAGTGAAGATGACTGAAACACAGGGCTCAGCTGAGATACTAGAAATTTTGGAAACTCTTCTTCCTTATATGGTTCCAGGTTCTCTATCTATGATCTCTGTGGACCCCAAAGTGGAAGCATATTCTTTTATTTTTTGATTTTAGGGATGCACCCATGGCATGTGGCATTTCCCAGGATAGGGGTGGAATCAGAGCTACAGCTTCCGATCTATGCTATAGCTATAGCAGCTTGGGCTCTGAGCCACATCTGCTACCTGCACCACAGCTCAGGGCAATGTCAAATCCTTAACCCATTGAGCAAGGCCAGGTATTGAACCTGCATCCTCATGGATCTTAGTCAGGTTTGCTAACCACCGAGCCACGAATGGAACTCAAAAAACAGTTATTATTTTTAAAGCTAAGTAATTTGAGTAATCTGATGGAGTAATTTAGCTGAGAAAGTGAAAGATAATTCCTTTGATACTCATGGTCTTTGCTCTTACCTACCAAAAGTCAGGCTGGATCTCACTATTTCCCTCACTCAAGATTGAACTTCCTATTTGGGCACTGATTTTATCTGTGTTCTGCTACTCTGAGGCCTCAGTTCTCTTTCTCTCTCTCCTTTTCTGTAGAGTCTCCATCTTCCCTTTAATCTGGTGCAGTCTCCAGAGTGAAGGGGTATAATTTACTTCAAACCTATAAAGTTCATAGCATTCTTGGTTTCCTAGTTATATCGAAGGTGTGTTTTATGAATGTTTTTGTTCTCATTGTTCATCTGTAGTTTTTTTTTTTTTCTTTGAAATTTGTGGAGAGATGTGGATTTTTCCAGTTTACATTCTTTATAGAAACAATATGGATAAAAAGGATTAAATTAATTTTTACGGGCCAACAGTAATTACTTTTGTGTGACAAAATGTACAAATAAATATCAACTGAATGTATTACATATGTTTTTCAAAAATTATCTGGATGAAGCTGTTTCATATAGAAATAAATCAGATCCATCTTAAAGTCTCAGCTTGGAAACCACTATATTCTTCTGAAAGATGATGATGGTTGGGACATTTTGATCTTCACAGATCTCCATACTTTAATATATATTGTTTATATCAATTTAAGGACCACCTTGCATGCTTGATTATCTGAACAGAAATGATGTTAAGACCTGAGTTTGTTATTTCTCACATCTGTGTCAACTATGATATTCCATTCACAAGAGCCATAGCCAGGCCATAATACATTTACTTTATCCTTCACAGAACTTTTATCAATGGAAGCTGGATTAAAAGGATACTGAAATCCTATTGCTATTTTGAGGAAATTCTGTACACTTGACGACTATTTCTGAACATAACTTTAAATCCACATTATTACACTTATGCAGTGTCATGTTAAATACTTCAGGGACTGTTAACCAGGGAGCAGAGAACAAAATCGATATGGTGATTATATGCTTAGTGGAGAGTGTAATGGCAGATAAACAGAACTTGGTGTCTGTATGACATTAAAGTCCAAGCTAAGGCCAAAGAAGTCAAGTATGTTATTCTTCTCTATAAACATAAACATTGAATTTTCAAACAATATAATATTTGGATCCTGCCGCAAGATTGATCCATATCATCTGTAAGTTCTATAAATGTTTATTCACTCTTAACAGCCCATAGGAGTATCAATAGCTGGCCAGCATTTTTGCATTGGTCACCTGTTTGCAACCACAGAGGACTGATCACTGTGAGAGAATAAACAGCTACCAGTCCTATTTAGGACAACCTGAAGAGGGTGTTAGACAAAGGTAGGGAGGTCAGATGGAATGCCTGAAAATTTGCAAAAGTAAATACCTCTTTTGGACAAATTAGCTACCACCAGATTTCCCAGTTACCTGTTTTGGTGTTAATATTATACGTAGTCTTATTTTTGTTAATATATTCTTGAAGTATTGAAAACTGTAAATTATCATATTTCCAACAAGGGGAATCAAAGTAAATTGGGGGTAAAGAAAATAAAAACGTTTTGCCTCATAGTTTAGTGGGCTATAAAAGTGTAATTTTTAGCCTGTTCTTAAATGGCACAGAGGATCTTGGAGCAAGTCTTTTGGGATAGTTAGCTCTCCTCTTGAGAGATGAATTTAGATACATATGCCAGGTAAGTAATTAAGTGAGAAGAAAGTGTCCCAGGGAAAAACCTTTTGGTAGCTGAATGAGGATATGCTGGCCCAAAGGAGGCTTCCTTTCAATGTAAGCTCTTTTAGGACTTTTAGAAAGCAGGATGAAGCCAGCTATGATGACTGAAATACAGCCCATTCATTTTAAACCCTATCTTACACCAGACTTGAGAGTGATCATCTTTGCTCTGCTAGAGAAAAGAGAAAGCTAACAAGGTGCCATGAGAGTGGTACTTACTTGAGATAATGAGAAACTGCCAGGGGAAATTAGCAAAAGTTTGGTTTGACAACAGGAAATTAGATAACATTTTTCACTGAGTAACTTTTCAATACTATATGAGGAGCAATGGGCATTAATAGTAGATATTTCCACCAGTTCCTGAAACATCTCCTCTAACTGAGTGCTGGGCTGATAATAAGAGACTGTAAATTAAATTTCAAATTATATAGAGTGTCCATTAGTTCAACCCTTATTAATCCTGACTCAGATCAGGTCCTTGTCAGCTGGGGATTCTCATTTGCTTCTCCATTTCTGAGTTCCATCAAAGTCAGGATCTCTGGCTCTTTACATTTCAATAGTATGAATTGGTGGCAGTAGTTAACTGATTCCCAAAATATACTTGGAAACAGCTAGTTCTAAATCTCTAATATTACATAGTATTGAACTCTTATTATTGACTTCAGAAAACTTTCTCTAAAGTTTCGAAAATGAACCTCTTCATGGAGCCACAAAAGATCCCAAACGACCAAATAAATCTTGCTAAAAAAGTAAGATTCACACTCCCTGATTCCAGACTATACTACATAGCCACAGTAATCAAAAGAGCATTGTGTTGGCACAAAAAAGACTCACAGATCAACAGAAAATAGTAGAGATCCCATAAATAAACCCATGCACTTATGGTCAATTAATCTGTGACAAAGAAGGCAAGAATATACAATGGAGAGAAGACAGTTTCGTCATTAACTGGTGCTGGGAAAACGGGACAGCTATGTGTAAAACAATAAAAGTAGAACATTTTCTCACAGTCATATACAAAAATAAACTCAAAATTAATTAAAAGTCCACATGTAAGAGGAAATAAAACAAAAACCAAACAAATGGGACCTAATTAAACTTAAAAACTTTTGCACAGTGAAGGAAATCCACTGGAAAAAATAAAAAGACAACCACTGAATGGCAGAAAATGTTTGCAAATGATATAACTGATAAGGGGTTAATATAAAAATACATAAATAACTCATACAACTCAATATCAAAAAAACAAAAATCCCAGTGAAAAAATGGGCAGAAGATTGGAAAAAATCTTTTTTCCAAGGGAGATACACAGATGGCTAACAGACACATGAAAAGATGTTCAAATTGCTAATCATTAGAGAAATGCAAATCAAAAGCACAATCACCTCACACCTGTCAGAAGGGCTATCATTAAAAGGTCTACAAGTGGAGTTCCCTGGTGGCCTAGTGGGTTAAGGATCTGGCATTATCACTGCTATGGCACAGGTTCGATCCCTGGCCTGGGAACTTCTGCATGCCATGGGTGTGGGCAAAAAAATACCACAAAATGTCTACAAGTAATGAATGTAAGAGAGGATGTGGAGGAAAGAAACCCTAGCACATTGTTGGTGGAAATGTAAATTGGTGCTACCACTATGGAAAACATTATAGAGATTCCTTGAAAAAATTGCAGAGGAACAACCAAAGCTGAAGAAAGTTAAAATGTTATTTAAAAAAGCTATGTGTACTCCAATATTCATGGCAGTGTTATTTACAATAGCCAAGACGCGGAAGCAACCCAAGCATTCATCACACACACATATACATATACACACACAGGAAAATTACTCATCCATAAAAAGAATAAAATTTTGCCATTTGCCACAACATGGATGGACCTATAGTATATTATGCTTAGTGAAATGAGTTAGACAGAGAAGAACAAGTACTGCATGTCATCACTTATATGTTAAATACAAAAAAATGAAAAAAATTGAAAGAATATAACTAAACAGAAAAATTATCATAGATACATACTGGTCATTATCAGTGGGAATACTGATGGTGGGAGGGTCAATATGGGGGTTAAGAGGTACAAACTACTATATATAAATTAGATAAACTACAAGAATGTATTGTACAACACAGAACATAGCAAATATACGAACTTTATAGAGTATAATCTACAAAACTATTGAATTACTCTGTTGTATGCCACAAACCCATAATACTATAAATCAACTATACTTCAATTGATATAAAATTATGTTAAGTGAATAAAACCATAAAAGGTAATTAAGAAGGTTAATGTAACAAATTCTATAAAAATGCATATTTCTCTCCATTTATCTCCCAGCTAATTTAAGAGATATAACATTATATTAAACAATCACTTGAAACAATGGTTTTGTAAGGTATGTAGATGTAAAAGTTTTACTTATCTTACTACTGTTAAATGAGTATCTGTCTGAAGTAGGTTATGATAAGATGCATATTAAAAGCCCTAGAGTGAGTACTAAGAAAATAACTCAAGATATATCTTCTTTAATTAACTAATTTATTTTTATGGAATAGGTCTCTTTACAACTTGCACTTGTGCTTTCTGCCATCTTTCTCCTGCCCCTTAGTGATAGCCTTCTTTCTTTGTTTATTAAATTGCAAGTTTAGAAATAGCAGTAATAAACATAATCTCCATTTATTTTGAAGTCACTGATGAAAATCAGTGTGCCAGAAATCACTGCCTCATTGCCTACATTTCTTCAGGAAACCAATCATTTTCTGATTTCCCAATGTTTTGCAGGAACTAGGTGAGAGTGCAGTGATTTCTACATTTTCCATCACTTAGAGTTTGTGATTTGGTCTTTAGATAAAACAACATCTATGTAATATACCTATGTGAGAAATTAAAATTACAGAGAGGCACTGAGATTTTTCTCAACCAGTCATCAAAAACTGGACAGGTGGGAGAGGATGGCTTATTGCAAAGGAGATATTTTTACCACAAAATTTCATACATAATCAACTTTAACAGAAGAATGACGTAGGTGGAAAAAATTAAAGTAACCACAATAAGAATGATTCAACAGCATTAACTTTTATTTTAGAATGTAGAGGGTTTAGAATTGAGACACAGCTACAGCTTTTATATACCTTATTTGTAATTTTGCTGAATGAAGATAATCTGAGCCTTTAATTTTGGTGGCTGTCTATAATGGGGACCACTTTGGGCATGTGTTTAGTAATTTAAATATATAAAATCTTTTTTTTTTAGTTTATTGAAGATGGAGAATAACAACTCATTGTTCTCCCAACTTGTTAAACAAATCTAGTTCTTTTAATGCATTTTCATTCACTGTGTCTATGTATTATGTGTCAAGAGGTATGGCTATACAATTATGAAATGGATTTTTAAAATGTTATTTTTAATTATTATTATTCTTGTGGTAAATTATTTTTGTTTCTCTTTCAAGGAACATAGGAAGTTATACATTCTCTCCAAAATATTTGGAAAATTCAATTCCGTGTTTTGATTTCTGCTCCTCCCCACCTTTTTCTGCTGCCCACGGCATATGGAGTTCCCAGGCAAGGGATCCACCCTTGGATAACTCATGAAGTTAAAATAGATTTCTTTTATGTCTGAAAAATAGTCCGCAGTAATACTGAACCATGGTTTACTCAACCATTCTATAGCTGTGAGTATTCTTTCTGTTTCTAGGCTTTGAGCTCACGAACAACATCTTATAAATAGCCTTGTATTTTATTCTTTTTTAAAAAACTATTTGTTTTTTAATGCTTAAAACAAAGTTGTTTTTTTTTAATTGAAGTATATCTACTTTATAATATCATGTTAGTTTCAGGTGTACAGCAAAGTGATTCAGTTATTCATATGTATATATGTATAAATATTATTTTTCAGATTCTTTTCCATCATGTATCACTACAAGATACTGAGTATAGTTCTCTGTGCTATACAGTAGGTCCTTGTTCTTTACCTATTTTATATATAGTAGCATTTGCAGCAATATGAGGGACCTAGGGATTCTCATATTAAGTGAAGTCATGTGATATCACCCATTTGTGGAATCTAAAAAAAAAGATAACATGAAATTATTTACAAAAGAGAAATAGACTTACAGACATAGGAAACAAACTTACAGTTGCCAAAAGGGAAAGCAGGAGTGGGTGAGATGAATTAGGAGTTTGGGATTGACATATACACACTATTACATGAACTTTATTCTTGTACATGAGTTATATTATTTATAGAATGTATATTCAGGAATAAGACTGGTTGATCCAAGTTTACATAAATTTCTAATTTTGTCAGGTAAGCTCAGATTTGAAAGACTGTTAAAATGTATATTCACCAGTTATATTAGAAAATGCTTCCTTTCTTACTTTCCTGTCATCAGTGGATATTATTTCTCATTTTGCCTTTTTGCTTATCTGATAAGTAAGAATAATGCACCAATTTAAAGAAAATCACTAATTATTAATAGGATGATAATTGTTTCATATATTTATTGGTCACATTGACTTGCTCTTTCATAAACATGTCTGTTCACATTTTCTCATCCTTCGTTTCACGGGGTCATTTAATTTGTTCTCATCTATATTGCAAGAGGTTTCTTTTGTGTGTGTGTTATCCTTACTAACCCTAAATATGCAAAATGTGTCACAGATTCTTCTCCCACATATTATTGCTTTTCCTCTTTGCTTATGGATTTGTTTTTGCAATGTCTTTGTTGTGTGATTATGCCTAAATTGAATCCTTAGTTTATTTTTTTCCCACATGCAATGGTTTTGCATTTGCATCTCTTTTTTTCTGCAATAGTTTCCATATAGATTTAGTATTAACTCACATATTTGCACTTAGTTTTGTTTTTTATTTTTCCCCCAATTTTAGGGTCAGATACCTAAACACAGAATTTTTAAACAGACTCACCATAGGATGAAAATTAAACTTTGAAAACTATCGACTAAATGGAAAGTGACAGTAGGATACAATTTAATTTGCAAATACAATGCCACAACTTTGTGTAATCTTTAGTGATTGTCTTTGTCACATATTTTCACATTACAGGGATCAAGTGTGGGTATGTCAGAAGGAAACAAGACTTTGGTGACTGAGTTTGTTCTTATAGAGCTTACTGAGCAACCATGGCTGCAGGTCCTCCTCTTCATTGTGTTCATGGCCAGCTACCTCATCACCATGGAGGGCAGTCTTGGACTGATGGCTTTTATTTGGAAAGATGCCCACATTGACCCACCTATGTATATGTTCCTTGGTGGTGTAGCCTTTGCAGATGCTTGCACTTCAACCTCTGTAACACCTAGGATGCTGGTCAATTTCTTATACAAGGCTGCAGTGATATCCCTAGCTGGGTGCATCACCCAATTTTACTTTTTTGCTTCCATTGCAACTGCAGAATGTTTCCTCCTGGTAGTGATGGCCTATGACTGTTATGTAACCATATGTAACCCCTTGCTTTATCCAGTGGTGATGGCCAACAGAATCTGCAGTTACTTAATAAGTATTTCATATGCAATTGGCTTTCTGCATCCCCTGAGTCATGCAAGTTTATTATTAAAACTGACTTTCTGTATATCTAGCATAATATATTATTTCTACTGTGAAATTTTGTAACTGTTCAAAACTTCATGCAATGACTCATCCATTAATGCACTATGATACTTATTTTTGCAGCTTTTATACAAATATCCATTTTAATGACCATCATAATCTCTTATACTTGTGGGCTCTTTGACATTCTGAAGACAAATCTGAGAAGGGCAGAAGCAAAGCCTTCTCCACGTGCAGTGCCCATCTGCTCTATGTCTCATTTTATTACAGCACTCTCATTTTCATGTGTGTGCACCCTGCATTGGGCCTAGCTGAAGATCAGGACAAAAATGTATTCTCTATTTTACATGATTATAATTCCCCTGCTAAACCCATTTATTTACAGCTTAAGAAATAAAGAGGTTATAGGTACCTTGAGAAGAGTTGCAAAGAAGTAAACACCTCTCAAGGGAAATTTCAAATTCTTCCTCCTTTCACTCTTTGCATAAACAGGTCCCCAATTCCTGCACATTGGCCAGACTTTCATCAGAGCACCAGAGGTCATGGTCACCGAGCACTGGCTGAAGGAACCCAGCTTCAAGCAATGTTTACTTGGATGTGGAAATTACTACTGCAGTTGTAGTTACTACTTCAGTTGAAATGGCTCACATCATTCACAGTTAATTAGAAATATTGTAATTCCTTTTTATCTGAACTTTAGGCTTTGAAAATTTGCTCTCTGCAGGGAACTCCTCCTCCTAATTTTATTAATTTTTTTAAATAACTGACAGTAACTGAGGCTGGTATATAAGTGTGAGTCATTAGGTTCATGACTGACGCTAACTCACTGAGGTAGACCTGCATGTAAACAAGACTAGGGGATGCTCTACCACATCATGATAAAGTGATAAAAACTTAGATTCTTGACAGAAAAAATGTTTTTCAAATAAAAGTGAGGAAAATGAAGAAAAATGAGGAGGTTTAAAAAATTGATGCATCTGAACAACTGAAAAAAAAAAGGAAGCTGTCTTGAATGGAGTGATGGAACATCAAAATGTAAAACTTCCCATATCTGGAAATCCACACACTAAATTTCATACTGGATATCATATGATACTCATGAATCTGCAGATTTTGGAGATATCTCAAGATACAGACTTTTCAAATATTACAGATTCCCTATACACTTCTTATGTGAGTATTTTGTTTGCAATAAAGTATATGGCTGTGGATACAAAATTGAAGTCGTGATCTCTCAAATCTGAGACTGGGCTCTTGTGAGCGCAATCTCAGCTACCAATTTACTATGAATTTACTCTTTATGTTCTATTATAAACTTTTAAAATATTATTGTCATTTTGAAAAAATAAATGTACTCCCCTGTGTACATCTCAATGTGAACTTTTTTTTTTAGTTTTTTTAGTTTTAGCATTAAGCAATACTTAATGCTTCTGATTTCTGCAATGATATTTCATGACTGAATTGTTAAAGCCAAAATCAAATTTTTATTAACCCGTTAGCAATACAATGCTAAAAAACATTTTATACTAATCTAAGCAAGGCACAATTGTCATATATTGCAAACTTAATAACAGTTGATTAATATTTGATATCTATAGGCATTCAATATTTGTAATACATCTCAAAATTTTGCTGTGTCTTTGAAACAGGATATAAACAAAGTCTAGCTATTGCATTTTAATGATGGTTTTTAAGTCTCTTTTAATATAAAAAGGCTTTTGTTCCTCATTTTTTCATGTCATTTATTTGTTGAAGAAACTGGTTCATGGTTCCTACAGAATTTTTCACAGTGTAGCTCTGGCCAAAAGAATCTTTGTGACGAAAATAATGTATTCCTTGTAAACTGGTAGATAAAATTACGTCTAGAATCTTGATTAAATCCAGAATATTTTATTTTATTTTATGCTATTTTATTTTATTTTTGTTTTGTCTTTTATAGGGCCGCACCTGTAGCATATGGAAGTTCCCAGACAAGGAGTGGAATCAGAGCTGTAACCACCAGTCTACACCAGAACCACAGCAACATGGGATCCAAGACACCTCTGCGACCTCCACAACTCAAGGCAATGCTGGCTCCTTAACCCACTGAGTGAGGCCAGGGATCGAACCCACAAACTCATGGTTCCTAGTCATAGTCGTTAACAACTGAGCGACTCCTAAATTCAGAATATTTTCATTTTAGTTAATTAGCTGTGGACTTCCAACTGTGTGCCATGAAGAAGGACACAATTCTGATTATGTTGTTTCACAAAGTTATCCATTTCATCAAGATTTTCAATGTTTATTTGTCTAGAATTGGACAATGACTTTCATAATGGTTTTAAAATGTACTGCGTTTGGAAGGTTATTTCCCTCTTTTTATTTCATTTTATTTTATTTTTTCATTTTATAAGTTTAAAAAGTTTAGATGGTGATTTTCCTATTTTGTAGGTGTTTTAAAGGAACTAGCTTATAATTTTTTAGTACATCTAATTTTGTTTGCTATTAACAAAATCATTAATTTCTATTAGTTTAAAATGTTTCCCATCTGCTTTCTATTCTTGAAATATATTGTTTTTCTTTTAGCTTTTATATTTAGAGTTGAATTAATTTATTTTCAGTTTTAATTTATTATCAATACTCTGTATATTAATGGCTTGTGATATCATAGTATTCTGAATTAAATTTAGTCATTGAGTATTTCATATGTTTTTGGCTTTCTGTCTCTCCTTGCTCATGTGGGAATTCTATTTATGTTACTATTCTGTAGGTCCAGCATTAAACATCAGTTCTATTTTGAAATCTCACTGCAATACAAAATTTCTAAACTGATGATTTTATTAACACAACCATTCTTTTTATTTACTCAGTTTTTTTTTACTTCAACTTCACTCTTATGAATCACATTGTCTCTTACACCCATTTAATATTCATCATACTGAAAACAAATTGTGAAAAAGGCAGAAGCAATGCCTTTCTACAGCAGGGCCTAAATGCTCATCGGTCTCTTATTCTATTATAATGCTCTTTTTTTCAGACGTGTGAGTCCTATACATGTATATAATAAAAAATCTTTGTCTAAGTAAATGAGCAATATTTTTCTGTTTCTGTTATGTTTGTCTCTGATGAATGATTCTTAGATAACAATATGTGGTCTTTTATTATTACCTAACATACAATTTTGCAGAAAAACACTGTATATAAGTTAGTATACATTTTTACTGCTTAGTTTATGAAACTCTTCATGCTTTGTACACCTCATGCTCATACTGAGCCTACATTATATCTGTGTGTCCAGGTCTACAGTTTTCATTACGTAAGGTTACTGCCTTGGTGACAGCTGATTTGACAAGTAGTTGCATGATGCAAGACCTCACAATCTAAAGGACTCACGGCTTCTCTCTCTAATTTTTGTGAATGTCATCTTCCCATACACCTACCTATGCCCATCCATCCTATGAGGTCAGGCCATGAGCCATGGTTTTATACGTCACCATGGATGCCATGTTCAGTTAATACCACCTAGGATTAGGTTAGTATGTTTCACCACACTGGAGTAGGGATTAGGAAGATAGACTCCATGCTGGAGCTATGTGATCTTCTCCGAGTGAGAGTTACAGACAGGAGAATTATTTTGCTTTTGGAAGAAGAGGAGCAATTCATTTTCTGCAACAACAAGAAAGGCAGTCTTTTTTCAGGTGCTAATGGCCAGGCACATCATCTTAAGAAGAATAATTTGGCAAATGACATGTAAGTTCTCTAAGACCGAGTAATTGAGGAAAATCTTCAAAGTATAGTTTGGCAGGTCAACTAAGATGGCAGAGTAGAAAAACCCTGAGCTTGCCTCTTCTCATGAGCAAACCAAAATCACAACTATTTGCAGAACAGCCATTTTCAGAACAAGACATGAAGAAGAAACCACAGAGAGACAGGTAAGTGAGGCAGGACCTGTGACACAGTGAAGTCCCATATCCCGGGAGGGGCAACCCGCAAACTGGAGAATAATTACATTGCAGAGGTTCTACCACAGGAGTGAGAGTTATGAGCCACATGTCGGGTTCTCAAGCCTGTTGGTCCTGCACCAGGCAGATGAGCTCCCAGAGCATCTGGCTTTGAAGTCCAGACAGGCTGAATTTCAGGATTTCCACATGATTGGGGGAAATAGATATTTCACTCTTAAAAGGCACACACAAAATCCTACAGGCTTTGAGGTACAGGGAAAAAGAAATAAATGAGAGGAACCTGGGCCAAACCTACGTGCTGGTCTTGGAGAAGCTCCTGGAGAGGTAAGGTGTGGTGGCAGCTCACCCTGGGGATATAGGTACTGAAGGCAGCCATTCTTGGGAGCTCCTTCTATCTCATGGGCATGGGTACTGGCTGGCATCACTGAAGAATCCTCCCACTAGCTCATTAGTGCCAAGACCTGGCACCAACCAAGAGCCTGTAGTCAACAGTGGTGGGATGTCTCAGGCCAAACCGCCACATGAGTAGGGACACAGCCCTATCCATTAGCTGACAGGCTTCCCAAAGTCTTCCTACGCCCACAGCCCCTCTAGAGACACCTCTAGACTGTACACCAAGGGGCCAAGACCCAGCTCCACCTATCAGGGGCAGGCAACGTCCCTGTCCTCCAGGAGGCCTGCGCTGGCCTCTAGACTAGCCTCATTCACCAGGGTAGAGACGCTAGATGCATGAAAACTTCCATCCTGCAATCTGTGGACTAAGCCTACTCACATCAATCCAGACTGTACTCTGGGACAATCTGGTCCCACCCCTGCTAACAGGTCACTAACAGGTCAACACAAGTTTAAGACACCCTGGACCTCATGCCAAATTGTGTCAGGACCCACCCTGTTCCTCCTCCCCAACCAGTGATATGATATCAGCTTCAGGACCTGACTCTGTCTGCCAGTAGTCCAGCACTAATTCCAGGATCTAGATTTACTCATAAGTGGGGTAGCAGGGAGTAGTCCCAGAGTCTTCTGAACTCTGAGTGTGCCCACCATTGAACCAGCACAAGCCCTGGGGTCCCAGGGGTTTCTGCAGTCCATCACCTCATGACTAGGCCCTGATAACCAGCAGCTGGTAGCATCCATATTATGCAAGCTTGGCAACCAACAAGACTAGGGACCAAACAAACCTATTGAACCACCCACATAAAAAAAAGGACCCACACAACCATTAGGAGGAACCCTAGAGAATATAGTTTGGGTTATGAGAGGGGAGTCTGCTGCTGGATTACATAGTATATCTCCTACAGAAGGCCACCTCTCCCAGGTCAAAAAATGTAACTTCCTTTTAAGAGCCATTGGAATTTATTTAAGGGTTGAGTTAGAGTTGTAGCCTTGGGTGTGAGAACAGTGGTGATCTCAACAGTTTGGTTTTTTATAAAGATGAGGTTGTACCAAGTGTAGGGCATGGTGCATGAAAGAATATTAGAAAACACACAAAGGATATTAAAAGATTATGCCAGTATTCCAGGTAGGAGATGGAATTTTCTTGAATTTGTAGAGATGTGGATGGTTTCAATATACATTGAAGAGATACAAGCTGTGGGTTTGATAATGGATTTGGGGGATGACTCTAATGTTTTTTTTAATGGAGTAGGTGGAAGATAATGCAATTAATTCAAAATGGGAAGGCAGAATGAAATCAATGTTTAGTGATAGGTTTGAAGAGACTCTAAGTCTGTATTTGAACATGTTGAGTTTGATGAGTCTTTTGACATATTTAAAGAAATTATCAATTTATATTTTCGCCACCTTTGTCAAAGATTAATTGACCATAGGTGTCTGGGTTTATTTCTGGGTTCTCTATTCTGTTCCATTGGTCTGTGTGTCTGTTTTGGTAACAGTACCACACTGTCTTGATGACTGTGGCTTTGTAATATTGCTTCAAGTCTGGGAGAGTTATGCCTCCTGCTTGGTTTTCATTTCTCAGAATTGCTTTGGCAATTCTGAGTCGTTTGTGGTTCCATAAAAATTTTTGTATTGTTTGTTCAGGTTCTGTGAAAAATGTCATAGGTAATTGGATAGGGATTGCATTGAATCTGTAGATTGCTTTGGGTAGTATGGCCATTTTTACAATATTAATGTTTCCAACTCAGGATCATGTAATTTCTTTCCATTTCTTTACATTTTCTTTAATTTCCTTGATTAAGAATTTATAGTTCTCAGCATATAATTCCTGTACCTCCTTGGGCAGGTGTTCATAGGTATGTGATTTTTGGGGGTGCAATTTCAAAAGCTATTGTATTTCTGTGTTCCTTTTCTAATATTTCATTGTTAGTATACAAGGGATGACTGATTTCTGAATGTTAATCTTATATCTTGCTGCTTTGCTGAATTCATTGATCAGTTCAAGTAGTTTTTGGGTTGAGTCCTTCGGGTTTTCTATATATATAGTATGATGTAATCTGGTCACAGTGACGGTGTTACATCTTCTCTTCCTATTTGGATGCCTTTTATTTATTTTGTTGTCTGATTGTTGTGGCTAGGACTTCCAATACTATGCTTAATAACAGGGGTGAGAGTGGACATCCTTGTCTTTTTCCAGATTTTAGTGGGAAGTCTTTCAGCTTTTCTCCATCAAGTATTATATTTGTTGTAGGTGTGTTATAAATGGCTTTGATTGTGTTAAGAAATTTTCCATCTATACCCACTTTGGTGAGAGTTTTTATCATGAATGGATGTTGGACTTTGTCAAGTGCATTTTCTGCATCTATTGAGATGATCATGTGGTTTTTTACTTTTCTTTTGTTAATGTAGTATAAGATGTTGATTGATTTGGTATGAGGAACCATCCTTGTGCACCTGGGATGAATTCCACCTGGGTTGTGGTGTATGATCTATTTTACATATTGTTGGATTCGGATGACTAAATTTTGTTGAGAATTTTTGCATCTATATTCATCAAACAGATATTGCCTCATAGGTTTTTTTTTGGTGGTATCTTTGTCTGGTTTTGGAATTAGGTTGATGGTGGCATCATAGAATGTCTTTGGGAGTGTTCCTCCTTCCTCAACCTTTTCAAAAATTAAGGAGAATGGGTATAAGTGCCTCTTTGTATGTTTGATAGAATTCGCCTGTGAAGCCATCTGGTCCTGGACTTTTATTTGTAGGGAGTGTCTTCATGACATATTCAATTTAATTTCTAGTGATCAGTCTGTTAAGCTGATCTATTTCTTCTTGATTCAGTTTTGGCAGGCTGCAAGTTTCTAGAAATTTGTCCATTTCATTCAGGTTGTCAAATTTGTTGGCACACAATTGTTGATAGTATTCTCTCATGGTTTTTTTGTATTTCTGCAGTAAACTTTGTGACTTCACCTTTTTCACTTCTGATTTTGTTTATTTGGGTTTTTTTCTCTCCTCTTCTTGGTGAGTCTGGCCAGAATTTTGTCAATTTTGTTCACCTTTTCAAAGAACCAACCCTTGGTTTTACTGATTTTTTCAATTGTTTTTTGAATCTCTATTTTATTGATTTACTCTTTTATCTTTATGATTTTCTTCCTTCTGCTGGACAACTGCATGCAAATCAATGAAACTAGAACACACCCTCACACCCTGCATGAATATGAACTCAAAATGGATGAAAGACTTAAACATAAGACATGACACGCTCAAACTCGTGGAAGAGAACATAGGCAAAACATTCTCTGACATCAACCTTATAGATGTTTTCTCAGAATTTGCCTGTGAAGCCATCTGGTCCTGGACTTTTATTTGTAGGGAGTGTTTTCATGACATATTCAATTTAATATGAATAAATTAAATTCAGTCTCCCAAAGCAACCAAAATAAAAGCAAAAATAAACCAATGGGACCTAATCAAACTGACAAGCTTTTGTACAGCAAAGGAAACCAAAAAGAAAACCAAAAGATAATTTACAGAATGGGAGAAAATAGTTTGAAATGGTGCAACTGACAAGGGATTGATCTCTAGAATGTACAAGCCACTTGTACTACTCAAGACCAAAAAAGCCAACAGCCCAATTGAAAAATGGGCAAAAGACATGAATAGACATTACTCCAAGGAAGATATACTGATGGCCAACAAGCACATGAAACAATGCTCAACATCTCTGATTGTCAGAGAAATGTAAATCAAAACTATCACAAGATACCACCTAAAACCAGTCAAAATGGCCATTATTAATACGTCCACAAATAACAAGTGCTAGAGGGGGTGTGGAGAAAAGGGAACCCTCCAGCACTGCTGTTGGGAATTTAAGCTGGTACAACCACGATGGAAAACAGTATGGAGACATCTGAGAAATCTATACATAGAGTTACCATATGACCCTGCAATCCCACTCTTGGGCATATATCTGGAGAAAACTTTCCTTAAAATAACACATGCACCTGCATGCTCATTACAGTTCTATTTACACAAGCCAAGACATGGAAACAACCCAAAGTTCCATCGACAGATGATTGGATTAGGAAGATGTGGTATCTATACATAATGGAATACTACTAAGCTTTCAAAAGAACAAAATAATGCCATTTGCAGCAACATGGATGGAACTAGAGACTCTCATACTGAGTGAACTAAGTCAGAAAGAGAAAGACAAATACCATATGATGTCACTTATATCTGGAATCTAATATATGGCACAAATGAACCTTTCCACAGAAAAGAAAATCATGGACTTGGAGAATAGACATGTGGTTGCCAAGGGGGAGGGGGAGGGAGTGGGAGGGATTGGGAGTTTGGGGTTAATAGATGCAGGCTATTTCCTTTGGAAGGGATTAGTGATGAGATCCTGCTCTGTAGCACTAGGAACTAAGTCTGGTCACTTATGATGGAGCATGATAATTTGCGAAAATAGAATCCTGTACATGTATGTGTAACTGGGTCAAAAAAAAAAAAGAAGAAATTATCTGGTCTTTGGAATATGGAAATATCAAGAGTTAATAAGATAGAAGAAATTAATATGCCCTAAAAACTGCTCAGAATCAGTTTACCAAGTTGCCTGCAGAGTAAACTCTAATGAAACAAAGTGTGTTTCTGATTGTTACACTTGGGTATGTCTAGGATGATTCAGTTGCTGATTTGCTCATAATGCACAGTAGAATCGCTTTGCCTTCATCCTATAGAGAATCCACTGGTAACTTTCACTGAGTCAATTCCAAGATCCTTTTTACTTTTTCATGAAGAGTACAAATAAATATGACCCTGCATTTGTGATTTCCAAGGAAAATCTTTGCACAAGTAAACACTGCGTCATTCCACACTTCCTTTTTTCGTCCTTTAAGGGTTTAAGAAGAGATGCAGCCACACATGTGAGAATAGGTGATCAGATTGGCAATTGGTAAAGATGACTCTGGCCTTGATGTAGTGTACAGTAGAGGGAAATATACATTGTATTCTATATTTTCTTTGAAAAAATACACAATTTTTCCTTCAAGAAAACTGCTACTTTCTCATTCTCCCCAGGACTTACAGAAACTGAGTGAGTCCACCAAATCTAATTTTAATTATTTGTAATTCCTCAATTTGCCTATGTGATAATGAACTATCCCTGGTAAGGAATAAGTGTCCTGGCAACTCTACCAGGTTTTTGTTTCTCTTTAGGGCAATTTCACATGCCTGTCATAAATACTTAGATGTTTAACTGTTGAGGAAACTATCATAATAAATTTCTTTTTAACAGTAAACTTAAATAATAGAAGAACAAAACAAATGGGGAAAATAGTGGTATGACTCTAAAGTTTCAGGGATGATTTCATACTACAGAACATTTTCTTGTTGGTATATATGTAACTAAATTTTGCTGCTCAAACTTCTTTAGCTTATTCATGGAATCATGAGAAGATGAAGTAAAATCACCAATGATAACTTTTTTAAGCCCCTTAAGTCCCAGTGGATAAGGATGTGTACATATGAACCCATATGTAGGTATCTACCTATCTTTATCATCATCATCATCATCATCATCTATATGTTAATGGGAAAGATCCAAAATTCTTAATACCTCTTGATCTAATTTTGAAATTGAGAAATACCAATTATAGGTTAAGAGTTGGCACAAAAGCTAGATAGGCTTAGGACAAAACCTCCACTTTGGAAACTAAATGATCTGCACTTACTGTCCATGAGGCCAGTCTTCAGCAGAGTCCAATCAGTTGATTCTCTTGCTTTTATATTGTGCTTTCAGGGTATATAATTTAAATATATATTTTAAAGCTAATTTGTATCTTTTATTTTATTTTGTCTTCTTTTTAGGGCCATACCTGCAGTATATGGAAGTTCGCAAGCTAAGGGTAGAATCAGGGGTTCAGCCACTGGCCCATGCCATAGCCAGAGCAACACCAGATCCAAGCTGAGTCTGCAAGCCACACCACAGCTCACAGCAATCCCAGATCCTTAACCCACTGAGCAAGGCCAGGGATCAAACCTACATCCTCATGGATGCTAATCAAATTTGTTTCTGCTGAACCGTGATGTGGACTCCATAAAGCTAATTTTTTTCTTGTTCTAAGTGAAGACAGAAAATAACAATGCAGAAAAATTTTAAGTTTATACAAATACAATTTTGGTAAATAGGTAAATTTTTGCATGTATTTTTACCAAGTATATGTACGAAATTGTGTTATTCCTTTTATTTTGAGAAAGAGCTGAATTTACACACTAAATTATAAGATTTTTTTTTCCCCTTCTAGGTAATCTAAGAATCTCTGCATTCACTTCCAAATATCTTATGATCTTTTTTTTAGACTTATTTTCAGGAAAAATTTATATGTCACAGAAGAAACTCAAATTATTTAAGATCACATCAAAAATTTCATTTGCATTATTGATAAAAACTATAAAATATTTATCAATGTATCAAAAAGAAAGGCACTTAGTTATAAAAACAAAAAATATTTGTACTTGTATAACTAACTTTATTCATTTACAAAATATTTTGGGGTATTCAGAAAACAAGAAAGAAAAATCAATGATTGAAGTCAGATGGAAGTCAAAATATTCAAAAGGATGTCTACATAATCCAAAATATTACTCAACTAAAGATGTAGTTTTACACAAAATTTACCTGTAATAAATTCTTTTTGGGGGGGGTGGCTGCACCTATGGCATATGGAAGTTCCCAGGCTAGGGGTCAAATTGGAGCTACAGCTCCTGGCCACAGCCACAGCCACAGCCACAGCCACACAGGATTGGAGCCACACCTCCAACCTACACCACAGTAATGCCAGTAACACTGGTACTTAACCCACTGAGAGAGGCCAGGGATCACACCCGCATTCTCATGGACACTAGTCGGGTTAATTACTGGTGAGCCACAATGGAAACTCTGTGAAATTCTATTTTTTAATTAAAATATTTTTATTGCTATCTACTAAGTACAATAATAGCAATATCATTCTTTTTCTCATCCTCACTATTAACAGGCTTATGACTATCTCTAAACAGACTTTTGTACATGTACACCTACATATATATAATTGTATAAATATAATTTATATATTTTGTTTACATATATACATATGTTTGTGTTTTTATCACAAACACTTTTTTGTGATGTTTCTGAGAGGATATTTCTCTCTCTACTTGTTTCCTTTATTCTTGCCTCTCTTCAAGGCAACAAATATTAACCTGGAATCTATCAATTCATATAATCTTTATGTTCTCATAGTTATATGCAAATAAATGTATGTGTGTGTGTGTAAATATACACAAAGAGTGAGAATTTTAAGACTTTATTATTTGTTTGTTTAATATGATTATCTCATATATAGTTTTGTGCATCTTAACCTTTCTCACTTCCCTAATAATTGCGAAATTTTCCTTAAGTCAACTGGTAGAGCAGAAACTCATTTTGAAATGGCTGCCACGATATTGACTGTTATGATTATACCAGGATTTGCTCAACCATTTCTTCATCCTGATTAGTTTTTATATTAGCTCCAGGCTTTTGCCACCATGATCAATGCTGCAGTAGAATTTTCTTCCTATGAACGATAGGTTATTGCTATAGAATGAATTGCAGACACGCATTGCTGGGTTGAAGAGTAAGTGTATTTTTATTTTTTAAAAGACTGAAAAATTGTTTTTAAAAGGCTTGATCATTTATATTCTCACAATTAAGTGTGAGAGTTGCCTTTTCCAAATTCCACTAAGCAATAAGCTTTACTAATCTTGAGTGAAGTTTGGTCTTACTGTTATTTTATTTGTGCATTTTAAGTATTGGGGAAGGTGAGCAACTTTTCTTACATTTTTTCAATGTGTGGACATTTTTCTGTGACTTGCTCATTCAGTTCCATTTTCACTTTTCTATTGAATTATTCAAATTTTCTTATCAACTTGTAATATTTTTTGTATGTGATAGGTATTGATATTTCACCTATTAATTGCACACATTTCTTCCTAAGTTTTATTCATCTTTCACTTTGTTGTAGATTCAATATATACTCCATTTTTGTGAAGTATTAGATTAGATATACCTATATATTTCCTTATAATTGATGGTTTTTTATATTAGTCAAAGATTTTAAAAATACGTTTAAATTATATTATTTCATAAATTTTCTTAGAATGTTTTAATTACTTCTTTTGTTTCATTATTTTTTCAACTTTTAAAAAAGTCCTTTTTTTCTGGGCCAGGGATCAAATCCAAGTCACTCCTTAAGTGCTTTATTTGGCAGCAGTTTTGAAGTAGGCATCGGAAAGGGACCATTCTTACTTTTTTTCTGATGGGTAGGCAAATATAGTCATACCATTTATTGAATAAATCATTATTTTTCTCAGTTGAAAAAGCATTCCTGTAATGTATTAAATTCCAATATATACCTGAATCTGCTTTGGAATCTTTGTTTTACTATTATACTTCCCTACTTCTATGCCATGTCATATTCTATGGAGTGGCTCTATGTTTTAATGTTACTGCTGCATATTTGATTTTCTTACTGTTCATATTTCTGTTATCTCTTCAAAATAATTTTATTTTATATGAATTTTATGCCTATGTTGTTACATTAAAAAGTGATTAAGATTCTAATTGAAACTAATTTCAACTATAGTGAAATATTATAATACTAAGTCTTTTCATCTAAGAACGTATTTTGAATATTTTTTCAGAAATTGCCATTTGGTAAATTTTTGTAATTTTATTCATATGTTAAATTTATTTCAATGAATTTTAAAGTGTTATGACTATAATAACTGAAATCTTCCCTCTTATTTCTCTTTTTTGTTTGTTATTATTTATATAGTAAAATCTAGTGATTATGATTCATTCTACATTTGGTACTTAAGAAAGCTAAAATATCATTTGTCTAATTATAACAAAATAAAAATAGCAAAACATGAATTTATCTCCTACAATTCTTTTCATATTTTATTATATTTATTATATTACTTTACTTAATTTTGATATATTTGATCCATTACAGTTTCTAAGATAATGCTTCATAATAATTTCAATCTGTTCTTAATTTAAAGAGAGATGCTGTATTATTTAGAATGTGTGCTATTTGTTTTGATAATTATTACTCTGCATATTTAAACAGCTTGATTCTATTCTTATATTTATATTAGATTTCTAGATAAGAGATTAAATTGCAATAAAATTTTCCAAATTACAACATAAGCTCACATCTCTTATACAAGACATGAAATCATTACTCTGTGTGTGTGTGTGTGTGTGTGTGTGTGTGTGTATTCATACCCCCCAATTAATAGGACTAGTTTCCCAAATACTTATTGTTTGGAAAGAATATTTACTCTAGGACAAGAGGCAAATGTTCTAATTAAAGGTAATACATAAACAAGGAAAATGCATTTTTTTCAAATAAAATGTGATTATGTTTATAGTTTTTCAATGACTGTCTTCTTCATCTACTCTTTCACTGCAGTAATAGCCTGAGTGAATATAATGGAGCAAAACAAGACATTGGTGACTGAGTTTGTCCTCACAGGACTTACAGATCTTCCAGGGCTGCAAGTCCCCCTGTTCCTGGTGTTCTTGGTCATCTACCTCACTACCTTGGTGGGCAACCTTGGACTGATTTTTCTCATCTGGAAGGACCCTCATCTTCACATCCCAATGTACTTATTCCTGGGAAGCTTAGCCTTTGTGGATGCCTGTTCTTCAACATCTGTGTCTCCCAAGATGCTCATGAATTTCTTATCTATGAATCATTTGATATCCCTCATTGAGTGTATCTCCCAATTTTATATTTTTGCTTCCAGTGCAAATACAGAATGTTTCCTTCTGATGGTGATGGCCTATGATCGCTATGTAGCCATATGCAACCCCTTGCTTTACCCAGTGGTGATGTCCAATGTTTTCTGCACTCAATTATTAGGTGTTTCTTATATTATTGGGTTTCTCCATCCCATGATGCATGTGGGTTTACTATTTAAATTAACTTTCTGTAAGTCAAATGTAATACATTATTTCTACTGTGAAATTTTACAGCTATTTAAGATTTCCTGTACTGACCCCAGAGTCAATATGCTCCTGATTTTTATATTTTCAGTCTTTATACAGTCTTTCACTTTTATGAGTATCATTCTCTCTTACTCCTATGTCTTCTTTGCCATCCTGAAAAAGAAGTCTGCAAAGGGCAGGAGCAAAGCTTTCTCCACATGCAGTGCTCACCTGCTCTCTGTTTTCTTGTTCTATGGCACTCTCTTCCTCATGTATGTGCTTCCTGGGTCTGGACCATGTGAAAATCAGGATAAAATGTATTCGTTATTTTATACAATTATAATTCCTCTGCTAAGTCTTTTTATTCACAGTCTGAGGAACAAAGAGGTTATAGGTGCCTTGAGGAGAATAATGAAAATAAACAGTTCTTAAGGCGAAATTCAAATTTTTTCTTTTCAAACTTTGCAAAATACAAGGCGTCTGTAATTACGCAAATTAGCCTTGGCTTTATAATTTTAACAGAGGTCAATGTCTAAGGCAGTTTTCTGAGCCCTAAGTGATGAAAAGTCAGCTTCAATGGATATTAGTTTCAATGAAGGAGGTCTTCATATCACAACTGGATTTTTAAGGAAAATAGAGCACTCTTTTAAAAATTATGGATATAGACTTTGCATACTTTTGACTCTAAATTAGATACAGTAGTTTGGTAATTTTACTGTGGCAGATATTTTCATGTTTCTTTGTTTAAGGTTTGGTGTGACGGAGTGAATACAAGAAATTCTTGCTGCTTCTCAACTGTTTGGAGAGTAAGATGAAGTAACTTGTTGGAGATTCTCCCTGAAGAGAAAAATTTCTTTGTATTGCACAAAATGTTTAAAAAGCATAGAATATAAGAGATTGGTGGATTTTACTGGAGAAGAGTGGAATATGGCATAAAATAAAAAGTGGCGTATTGAATATGGCTCAAATATTTTCAAATATACAATGAATTTTATCAGGGAAATTATAGGAAATATTGGTAAATCAAGAATATGTAAATATTAAAAGATTTCAAAATATATTTCCTCAGATATTGGCAGCCTGTTCTACTGTATTAATCTTTATATGCTTAATGAAGCAGAAACATAAATTTACATAATCTTCCCTCTAATGATATCTCGTATGCTTATTATTTAAGTAAAAATATTTACTTTGGCAATTACATGATACAATGTTTCTTAATTTGGGTAAAGGCTACTATGAAACTGTTTTCACTTCTGAAATGATAATAAAAGCTTGCAGTGAAATATTTATTTTTCTTTCATTAACTACTCTGTAAGAATTGTGTAGTAACTTTTTCTTTTGGACATTTTCTAAATTTAAAGGAAATCTAAAGTAGTAAATGTATAATTTGCTTGAATTTGTAATATCATTGGCTACCCACTGCTGTTGCAAACTCCCCAAATGACAACCTGATATTGCTGAGCAGTAAGGAAGAATTAAAAGGAAGAATCATGTATACAGAAAACCTGTTGTATAGATGCAACAGGTATGCAAGGTAGGAGGATGCAAGAAGAGAATAAAAACAAAACAGAACATTAAAGTACTGTAAAAGACTATCGAGTTATCTAACATGTTTAATCGGAATCTGAGAGGAAAAGAACGAGAGTGGGGCAGAAAAAATATTTCAAAATATTATGGTCAAGAATTTTTAAAAGATAATGGAAATTATCAAACAAAGATCCTGGAAGTACATAGAACACGAAGTAGGATATATATCAAAACAAACAAAAACCAAATCACAATAAAATAAAAACACACACAAAAAACCTGGATGTATTATGTTGAAGTAGTTAAAAATCAGGGAAAAAATCTTTGAAGGAAGCCAGAGGGGGGGAAGTGTCCACAGCTGGAAGATAACTGAGGAATTCAGTGACATATTTCAAATTGTGGTGGGTAAGAGCTGCCAACTCAGAATTTTATCTAACAAAAAATAGTGTCCAAAATTAATGTGGTCCAAATTAGCATCTTAGGGGATATTCTTCACCATTGTGGGACATCTATTAGCTTTCAATCTTGTCTTTCTATGCCCACAGATATAGGGGTATGTGTAGGTGATGCCAGGAGGGTTAGAGTTGGGCTAGGTTGACTCTCACCTGGATGGGCTTCCAATGTCCCTCTTCTGGGCCCCTTTCCATATGGGTCAGGAATTGAGAATGTGTCAGAAAGTGGCTGAAGTTTTTGGGGTCCTGAGGACCCAGTGGTATGTGAGATCTGCAGGGAGATGGTGTGGTTGGTCCCTAAGGTTGAAATAGGGATGGATTCTTGTGGGACCTGGAGACTTCTCAGCCTGAAAGCAAGTCTGAGACCAGAGTTGAAGCACCCTGAGGGGGCCTGCCCCAAGCCTTGTGTTGCCTTCCTGGTGCCATGAAGCAGGATGAGATGAAGCTAGAGCAAAACCCAGAGGGGTCCCTGGACATCAGAATTTTACAGAAGCTCCAAAGTAGAAGAGAATCACCCTGTGGGAGCCAAAGGAGCATATTCTGTTTTGAGACTGCCTACCACAGACCAGTAGGCAGGCTACTTTAATATCCCCTGAGTCCACAGCTTGAATAGAAGTTATTCAAAGAAAATATACAGGTGGCTAATAGGTATGTGAAAAGATGTTCAACACTATTAATCATCAGAGAAATGCAAATCAAAACCGCAATGATTTATCACCTTACACCTATCAGATTGGCTGTCATCAAAATGAACATATATAACATATGTTGGCAAGGGTGTGGAGAAAAGAAAACCCTCATTTACTATTGGTGGGAATGTAAATTGGTGTATCCACTGTGGAACACAGAATGGAGGTTCCTCAAAAAACTTAAATATAAAATAGAAATACCATACAATCCAGAAATTTCACTTCTGGGTATGTATCTAAAGAAAACAAAAACATTAATTCCAAAAGATGTATGTACCCCAAGGTTCAAAGCAGCAGTATGTACAACTGCCAAGACATAGGAGCAATGTAAGAGCCCATTAATGAAAAAGATATGGTATACACACACAGTGGAATAGTACACAGCAAAAGAAAAAATGGAACTTTGCCATTTGTACCAACATAAATAGACTTGGAGGGCATTATGCTAAGTGAAATAAGTTAGACAGATGAAAACAAATACCATATAATATCACTTATATATGCAATATAAATGTGAGAGAGAGCCAGTGACTTTAGCAAAATAGAAATAGACACAAAGATATAAAGAACAAATGAGTGGGAAGAGGAAAGGGGAGAGGGAATGACAAATAAGTGTAGAAGATTAAGAGGTACAAACCACTATGAATAAAATAAATGTTACAATGATATATTGTATGGCAAGGGAATATAGACAATATTTTTCAAATCATAAAGGGCGTATCAGCTTTAAAAATTGTGAATGAATATGTTGTACACCTGAAACATGTAATACTGTACAACTATGCCTCAATTTAAAAAAATAAAATAAAGACACCCCCCCCAGTATTTAAAGCATTTTGTACTGATACCAAGTTTTTGAATATAATAGCATAAGCATATTTGATAATTTTTCATTTAAACTCCAAGTTGGTTTTAAATATATTTTTAAAGATTAAAAAATTAAAACAACCCTAAGACAGGATTAAGATGGTGGAATAGAAGGACTGGTCCTCACCTTCTCTCATAAAAACAACAAAATTGTAACAAAATGCTGAACAACCTTCAATAAAATGTACTGGAAACCTTCAAAAAGACATCCTCCTCCAGAAGACAAAAAGGAGGCCACATCAAGTGGTAGTTGGGGTGATTACACAATATAAGTAACCCTATACCTGCTGGGTGGGAAGCCCACAGACTGGAAAGTAACTGTGTCACAGAGACACACCTACAGGAGTGAGAGTTCTGAGCCCCACATTAGGTCCCCATAGCTGGGGATCTGGCATTGGGAGAAAGAGCCCCAGAGCATATGACATTGAAAGCCAGTGGGGCCTGTGCTCAGGGGCT
The DNA here is from genome assembly GCF_016906955.1 of Phacochoerus africanus. NCBI lineage: Eukaryota > Metazoa > Chordata > Mammalia > Artiodactyla > Suidae > Phacochoerus > Phacochoerus africanus. Next base: position 54,278 of record NW_025927315.1, read on the forward strand.
CCAACGGACTGGGGAAAATGGAGACACCATTCTTGAAAGGCACACACAACCTTTTGTGTGTGCTGGGTCCCAGGGCAAAGCAGAGACTCCATGGGAATCTGGGCTGGACCTGACTGCAATTCTTGGAGGAACTCCTGGGAAAACAGGGGGTGACTGTGGCTTGCTGTGGGGGAAGGACATTGCAAGCAAAGCTCCTGGGAATATTCATCACTGTGTGTTCCTCTGGAGGTTGCCATTTTGGGAAAGTCTGGCCTCACCTACTTGCTCTGAGAATAGCAGGCCAAACAATAATCCAGGTGGGATCACAGCCCCACCCATTAGTAATCAGGCTGCTGAAAGATCCCCCAGGCATGCAGCTGCCTCTAATCTCACCCAGTGACAAAGCCCTGCATACTAGAGGGTTAACAATCAGCCCCACCCACCAGTGAGCAGTCTCTCCCATCATGAAGCCTACAGCAAGCCCCCTTACCAACTTCAGCCACAAGGGTGGAGGACATCAGAAGCAAGGGAGGCTGCAAATCTATTGGCTGCAAGATGGATACCAAACCAGAAAGATATAAAAATGAAAAGGCAGAGAACTATAACTCATATCAGGGAGAAAGGAAAAAACCCCAGCTAAGTGATCTGGAGATTGTCAGCCTTCAGGAAAAAGACCTTAGACTGATGATAGTAAAGATGATGCAGGACATTGGAAACAGACTGGCAGCAAAGAGTGATAATTTACAGCAAATATTGAGCCAAGAAATACAAGATTTAAAACTTAAGCAAGCAGAAATGCAAAATACAATAACTGAAATAAAACATTTATTAGAAGCAACTGAGAGCAGAATACAGGAGGCAAAAGAAAAAATAAGTGAGGCTGAGGACAGACAAGTGGGAATCACTGATGTGGAACAGAAAATAGAAAAAAGATTGAAAAGAAATGAAGTCAGTCTCAGAATGGAGTGGGACAACATTAAATGCACCAATATCTGGATTATAGGGCTGCAAGAAGGAGAAGAGAGAAAAGGGGACAGAAAAATCATTTGAAGAGATAATAGCCAGAAACTTCCCTACATGGGAAAGGAACCACCCATTCAAATCCAAGAAGCACAACAAGTATCATATAAAATAAACCCAAGGACAAACACCCTGAGACACATATTAATCAAACTGACCAAAATTAAAGACAAAGAAAAATACTAAAAGCAGGTTGGGAAAAGAAAGAAAAAAATAACACACAAGGGAACCCTTTTAAAGTTATTGGCATATTTTTCAGCAGAAACTTTGCAAGCTGGAAGGGAGTGGCACAATATACTTAAGGTTATGAAAGGAAAAACCTCCAAGAAAGATTACTTTATCCAGCAAGGCTCTCATTCAGATTTGAAGGAGAAATCAAAAGATTTACAGATAAGCAAAAGCTAAGAGAAGTCAACAACACTAGACCAACTTTATAAGAAATACTTAAGGAACACTTAAGAAATACTTAAGGCAGAAAAGAAAAGGCCACAACTAGAAACAAAAATACCACAAATTGCAAGGCTCACATGTAAAGGCATATAGACAGCAAAGGTAGGAAATCATCCACAGACAATATGCTACCAAAATCAGAAACTGTGAGAAGAGGAGGATACAAACAAAGGACACTGGAGATGCACCTGCAATTAACAGACAAACAGCTTAAACCATCTCATATATATATATATAGACTCCTATATCAAAACTTCAGCATAACTGCAAACCAAAAATATACATTAGATACACACAGGTAAGAAAAATCAACTCAAATACAACACTAAAGATAGTCATCAAACCACAAGAGGAGATAACAACAGAAGAGAAGAAAAAACAGCAACAAAAACAAATCCAAAACACTTAATAAAAGGGCAATAAGAACCTACATATCAATAATTACCTTGAATATAAGGGACTAAATGCCCCACCAAAACATAGACTGACCAAATGGATACAAAAACAAGATCCATATATATGCTGTCTTCAAGAGACCCACTTCACTTCTAGGGACACATACAAATTGAAAGTGAGAGGATGGAAGGAAATATTGCATGCAAATGGGAATCAAAAGAAAGCTGGAGTAGCAATATTCATATCATACAAAATATACCTTAAAATAAAGAATATTATAAGAATCAAGGAAGGACATTACATACTGATCAAAGGATTAATCCCAGAAGATATAAAAATTTTAATATAAATGCACCCAAAACAGGATCACTTCTATATATAAGGCAACTGCTAACAACCTTAAAAGGCCAAATTGACAATGGCACAAGAAGAAGATATAAAAATTGTAATATAAGTGCACCCAAAATAGGATCACTTCTATATATAAGGCAACTGCTAACAACCTTAAAAGGCCAAATTGACAATGGCACAATAATAGCATGGGACTTTAACACCCTACTTTCCAGGTGATCTGTCCAGGTAGAAAATCAACAAGGAAACACAGTTGATAAATGATGCATTAGACCAGATGGACTTAACAGATATTTATAGAACATTCCACCCAAAATTAGCAAAGCAAATATTCTTCTCCAGTTCACATGAAATAATCTCTAGAACTGATCACATTCTGGGCCACAAATCAAGACTTGGTAACTTTAAGAAAAAGGAAATCATATCAAGCATCCTTTCTGACCACAAAAATGTATGACTGGAAATCGACAAGAAAAAAAACTGCAAGGACAAATACGTGGAGACTAAACAACATGCTACTAAGCAACCAACGGATCACTGAAGAAATCAAAGAGTAAATTTCAAAATACCTAGAAGCAATTACAACAACGATACAACACTCCAAAACCTACGGGATGTAGTAAAAGCCATTCTAAGAGGGAATTTCATAGCAATACAAGCCTATCTCAGGAAACAAGAAATAGTTCAAATAAACAAACTAAATTTACATTTAAAGCAGCTGAAGAACAGACAAGACCCAAAATTACAAGGAAAGAAATCATAAAGATCAGAGCAGAAATCAATGTAATAGAAAAAAAGAAAACCATAGAACAAATCAATGAAACTAAAAGCTGGTTCATTGAAAAGATCAACAAAATCGATAAATATTTAACCAGACATATCAAGAAAAAAAGAGAGGCCTCAAATCAATAAAATTAGAAATCGAAAAGTAGAAGTAACAACAGACATCACAGAAATACAAAGGATCATAAGAGACTACTAAATGTGACTATACACCAATAAAACGGGAAACCTAGAAGAAATGGACAAATTCTTAGAATAGTGCACTCTTCCAAGTCTAAACCAAGATGAAATAGAAAAAAATGAATGGATCAATCACAAGAACTGAAATTGAAACTGTGATTAAAAAACTTCTAGAAACAAAAGTCCAGGACCAGATGGCTTCACGGGCAAATTCTATCAAACATTTAGAGAAGAGCTAACACCTATCCTTCTGAAACTATTCCAGAAAGTCACAGAGGAAGGAACACTCCCAAACTCTTTCTATGAGGCCAACATCACAATGATACCAAAACCACACAAAGATACAACAAAAAAATAAAATTACAGGCCAATTTCACTGATGAACAGAGATGCAAAAATCCTCAACAAAATCAAATCCAACAATACGTTCAAAGGATTGTACGTCATGATCAAGTGGTATTTATCCAAGGGATGCAAGGATTCTTCAATATCCACAAAATCAATCAGGGTGATACACCACATTAACAAACTGAAGAATAAAAAACATATGATCCTCTCAATAGACACAGAAAAAGCCTTTGACAAGATCTACCACCCATTTCTGATAAAAACCCTTCAGAAAGTGGGCATAGAGGGAACCTACCTCAACATAATAAAGGCCATATGTGACAAACTCAGAGCTAACATCATTCTCAATGGTGAAAAGCTGAAGGAATTCCCACTGAGATCAGGAACAAGACAAGGATGTCTGCTCTCACCAGTACTATTCAACATAGTTTTGGAGGTCCTAATCACAGCAATCAGAGAAGAAAAAAAATAAAAGGAATCCAAATTGGAAAGGAAGAAGTAAAACTAGCATTATTTGCAGATGACATGATAGAGAATCCTAAAGACACTATACCTAGAAAATCCTAAATTTTTCTACCAGAAAATTTTTAGAGCTCATTGATGAATTTGTCAGTCAGAGGATACAAAATTAATACACACAAATTGACTGCATTTCTATATACTAACTACAAAAAATCAAAAAGTCAAATTAGGGAAACAATTCCATTTACCATCACATCAAGAAGAATAAAATACTTTGGAATTTTATTGGAATAAACCTACCTAAAGAGACAAAAGATCTGTACTCTGAAAACTATAAGACACTGATGAGTGAAATAAAAAATGACACAAACAGATGGAAAGACATACCATTGTCTTGCATTGGAAGGATCAATATTGTCAAAATGGATTATCTGTCTAAGGCAATCTACAAATTCAATGCAATCACTATCAAATTACCAAATTATCAAATTTTTCTTTTATTTATTTATTTTAAATTTTCCCACTGTACAGCAAGGGGATCAAGTTATCCTTACATGTATACATTACATTTACATTTTTTCCCCACCCTTTGTTATGTTGCAACATGAGTATCTAGACAAAGTTCTCAATGCTACTCAGCAGGATCTCCTTGTAAATCTAACTTGTGTCTGATAAGCCCAAGCTCCCAATCCCTCCCACTTCCTCCCCCTTCCCATCAGGCAGCCACAAGTCTTTTCTCCAAGTCCATGATTTTCTTTTCTGAGGAGATGTTCATTTGTGCCTCATATTAGATTCCAGTTATAAGTGATATCATATGGTATTTGTCTTTGTCTTTCTGGCTCATTTCACTCAGTATGAGATTCTCTAGTTCCATCCATGTTGCTGCAAATGGCATTATGTCATTCTTATTTATGGCTGAGTAGTATTCCTTTGTGTGTATATACCACATCTTCCTAATCCAATCATCTGTTGATGGACATTTGGGTTGTTTCCATGTCCTGGCTATTGTGAATAGTGGTGCAGTGAACATGCAGGTGCATGTGTCTCCTTTAAGTAGAGTTTTGTCAGGATAGATGCTCAAGAGTGGGAATGCTGGGTCATATGTATAGATTTCTAAGATACCTCCATACTGTTCTCCATAGTGGTAGTACAATCTTACATTCCCACCAACAGTGCAGGAGGGTTCCGTTTTCTCCACACCCCCACCAGAACTTGTTAGTTGTGGACTTATTAATGATGGCCATTCTGATTGGTGTGAGGTGGTATGTCATGGTAGTTTTGATTTGCATTTCTCTAATAATCAGTGATGTTGAGCATTGTTTCATATGCTCGTTGGCCATCTGTACATCTTCCTGGGAAAAATGTCTATTAAGGTCCTTTGACCATTTTTCCATTGGGTGATTGGATTTTTGCTATTGAGTTGTATAAATTGTTTGTGTATTTGAGATGAAACCCTTGTCGGTTGCATCATTTGAAACTATTTTCTCCCATTATGAAATTCATCTTTTTGTTTTCTCTTTGGTTTCCTTTGCTGTGCAAAAGCTTGTCAGTTTGATTAGGTCCCATGGGTTTATTTCTGCTGTTATTTCTCTTGCTTTGTGAGACTGACCTGAGAAAATATTCATGAGGTTGATGTCAGAGAGTATTTTGCCTATCTTTTCTTCTAGGAGTTTGATGGTGTCCTGTCGTATATTTATGTCTTTCACCCATTTTGAGGTTACTTTTGTGCATGGTGTGAGGGTGTGTTCTAGTTTCATTGCTTTGCATGCAGCTGTCCAGTTTCCCAGCAATGCTTGCTGAATAGACGTTCTTTTTCCCATTTTATGTTCTTGCCTCCCTTGTCAAAGATTAATTGACCATAGGTGTCAGGGTTTATTTCTGGGTTCTGCATTCTGTTCCATTGCTCTGTCTGTCTGTTTTGATACCAGTACCACACTGTTTTGATGACTGCAGCGTTGTAATATTTCTTGAAGTCTGGGCGAGCTATGCCTCCTGCTTGGTTTTTGCTTCTCAGGATTGCCTTGGCAATTCTGGGTCTTTTGTGGTTCCATATAAATGTTTGGATTGTTTGTTCTAGTTCTGTGAAAAATGTCATGGGCAATTTGATAGGGATTGCATTGAATCCGTTGATTGCTTTGGGTAGTATGGCCATTTTTACAATATTGATTTTTCCAATCCAGGAACATGGACTATCTTTCCATTTCTTTACATCTTCTTTGATTTCTTTGATTAAAGTTTTATAGTTCCTGGCATATAGGTCCTTTACCTCCTTGGTCAGGTGTATTCCGAGGTTTTTGATTTTGTGAGGTGCAATTTTAAAAGGTATCGTATTTTGGTATTATTTTTCTAATATTTCATTGCTGGTATACAGAAATGCAACTGACTTCTGAATGTTAATCTTATATCCTGCTACTTTGCTGAATTTATTAATCAGTTCAAGTCATTTTTGGGTTGAGTCCTTAGGGTTTTCTATGTACAGTATCATGTCATCTGCATACAGTGACAGTTTTATCTCTTCTCTTCCTATTTGGATGACTTTTATTTCTTTTGTTTGTCTAATTGCTGTGGCTAGGACTTCCAAAACTATGTTGAAGAGCAGTGGTGAGAGTGGGCATCCCTGTCTTGTTCCAGAGCTGAGTGAGAAGGCTTTCAGTTTTTCCCCATTGAGAATTATATTTGCTGTGGGTTTATCATAAATGGCTTTGATTATATTAAGGAATGTTCCCTCTATACCCACTTTGGCGAGGGTCTTGATCATGAATGGATGTTGGACTTTGTTAAATGCTTTCTCTGCATCTATTGTGATGATCATATCATTTTTGACTTTTTTTTGTTAATGTGGTGTGTGATGTTGATTGATTTGTGTATGTTTTACCATCCTTTTGAACCTGGGATGAACCCTACCTGGTCATGTTGTATAATTTTTTGATATGCTGTTGGATTCGGTTGGCTAAGATTTTGTTGAGAATTTTTGCATCTATATTCATCAAAGATATTGGGCGATAGTTTTCTTTTTTGGTGTTATCTCTGTCTGGTTTTGGAATGAGGGTGATGGTGGCATCATAGAATGTCTTTGGGAGTATTCCTTCTTCTTCAAACTTTTGAAAGAGTTTAAGGAAAATGGACACAAATTCCTCTTTATATGTTTGATAGAATTCACCTGTGAAGCCTTCGGGTCCAAGGACATTTTTCAAAACCTCAAACAAAATATTTTAAGGTTTGTTTGGAAGCACAAAAGACCCAGAATAGCCTAAGACATCCTGAGAAAGCTAAATGGAGCTAGAGGAATCAGGCTCCCGGACCTCAGACTATACTTCAAAGCAGTTTGTCATCAAAACTATATGGTACTGGCACAAAGACAGAAATATAGATCAGTGGAACAGGATCGAAAGCCCAGAATTAAACCCACACACCTACAGTCAACTCATCTATGACAAAGGAGGTAAGAATATACAATGGAGAAAAGACAGCCTGTTGAATAAGTGGTGATGGGAAAACTGGACCAGTCACATGGAAGAGAATGAAATCAGAACACTTCCTAATACCATACACAAAAATAAACTCAAAATGGATTAAAGACCTAGATATAAGATCAGATAGTATAAAATTCTTAGAGGAAAACATAGGCCAAACACTCTCTTACATAAATGACATCAACATCTTCTCAGATCCACCTCTTAGAGTAATGATAGTAAAAACAGTAATGAACAAATAGGACTTAAATAAACCTAAAATTTCAGCATAGCAAAGGAAACCCTAAAAAATAGAAAAAGACAACTCAGAGAATGGGAGAAAATATGTGCCAGTGAAGCAACTGGCATGTGATTAATCTCCAAAAATTATAAACTCCTTCTGCAGCTCAATACCAAAAAAACAAACAAACCCATTAAAAAATGGGCAGAAGATCTAAACATACAATTCTCCAAAGAAGACATATAGATGGCCAAAAAACACATGAAAAGATGTTCAACATCACTCATTATTGGAGAAATGCAAATCAAAACCACTATGAGGTACCACCTTACACCAGCCAGAATGGCCATCATCAAAAGATCTACAAACAATAAGTGCTGGAGAGGGTGTGGAGAAAAAAGAACCCTTAATAGGTTGGTGTGAATGTAAATTTGTGCAGCCACTGTGGAAAACAGTATGGAGATTCCTCAGAAAACTCAAAATGGAACTACCATTTGATCCAGCAATCCCACTCCTGGGCATCTATCCGAAGAAAACCATGACTTGATAAGATACACATACTCCAGTGTTCATTACAGCACAATATACAACAAACAAGACATGGAAACCACCAAAACATCCATCAACAGAGGAGTGGATAAAGAAGAGTGGTAAGTATACACAATTGAATATTACTCAGCCATTAAAAAGAAAGAAATAATGGCATTTGCAGCAACATAGATGGACCTAGATATTATCATCAAGTCAGACAGTGGATACCAACATCAAATGCTATCCCTTACATGAGTGGGATTTAAAAAAATGACACTATGAAGTTCTTTGCAGAACAGATACTGACTCACAGACTTTGAAGAACTTACGTTTTCCAAGTGAGACAGGTTAGGGGGTGGAGGGATATGCTGGAGGTTTGGGTTGGAAATGCTATAAAATTTGGTTGTCATGATCGTTGTACAACTATAAAGGTAACTGAGTAAGAAAAAATGCTATAAAATTAAAAAATAAAAAATTAAAATAAAATAATTGAATTAATACAAAATATAAACCATGAAATAATTAAATTAGAAGTCAATAAGAGAAGGTATCTATAAAGTCTGTATTTAGCAATAAAAAATCTTTTTAAATATTCATGGATCAAGAAAGTAGTCACAAGGCAAATAATATATTTTCAATTCAATTTAAATGAAAATAAAATAAATAAACACATGGGGTATTGTTATTAGAGAGTTTATGGAGAAATCTATAGCATTAAATACATTAGAAAAGAGGAAAAGATTGAATCAATGTTCTCAGCTTTCACATTAATACATCATAAAATTAAGAGCAAATTTACCCAAAAATAAGCAGAAATAAATATTAAATATGAGCAGAAACCAATTAACTTGAAATAAAAATAATAGAGAAAAATCAATACAGGAAAAGCTGGTTATTTGAAAAGGTTAATTAAATTGAAAAACTTGTAGCCCTAGTGGCCAAGAAAAGAGAGAAAAAATTTCTATCATTAAGTGACAGAAAAGGCAGACATCAGAATCAAAAGAGGAACATCATTACATAAGCTATAGTGTTTTAAGGACAACAAATAAATATCTTGAACATTTTTATGTCTGAAAATTTGTCAGTCTAGATGAACCCAGAAAATTCCCTGGATAAAACACGAACTATCAAAGCTTGTTTAAGAGTAAATAGATAACTTGAATACTCACATACTTCTTAAAAAAATCTTGTCCAAGCCCATGGCATATGGATGTTTCCAGGCAAGGGATCAAACCCACACCACAGCAGTAACCAGAACCACAGCAGTGACAACACTCTACCTGCAACCCACTCAACCCACCAGGGCACTCCTCATAGGCTTTTTTAAAGTTTGAATTTTTAATTCAATTTTTCAAATGAAAAAAAAAGCTCAGTCCATATATTTTATATGAAACAGATAAGCAGAAAGAGCTAATCATCTTCTAGAGGTTTTTGGGAAAAGTACCTAAATATTCTTTTAGATGTCTCAGAGAAAGATATGAGTGCAGGGAAAAGAAAGCAAAGTACAATATATTGCTACTTAAACTTTGGTCAAAATACGACAGAAAATTGTGACCTAGACAAGAAGTCCAAGGAACTTTCTCTCCATTAAGCCTAATCTGAATTTTGATTTTTCCAGTATTGGAAGAGATGGAGCCAAAGTTACCCAAATTGTAGCAAAGGATAAAATTTAACCTTTGTTGAACAAAGCCAGCGTGCATTGGCCAGACCTGGTGGCCAGTTTGAAAAAGAAAGAGTGAAGTAGAGCTAGCCATGTTTGGAAGGAAAGTCTCTGGGTAGCCTTATTTCTCTGGTTAGGAAGAAGAGATGACTGGCCTATTTCAAGGGAGCATGCCTTGGGGATACTTAGTACTTCTGTTAAAAGAAGAGACAGACCCCAGTAAATCAAAGCCACAATATGACCTTTAGATCTGCATTATGCCCACCCATGTGGTCCCAGCAAAATCTTGTCATTTCACACATCACATTAATATCTCCTTACTTTGGGTGAAGGAAAAAAAAAGAGAAGTGCAAAAAGGATCAGAATAGGAACTTGAATTCCTTTCTCTAGAATTAACACTCCCAATATATTAAGCAGGAACAGAAAGTTATGAAACTATACATATTGCATAATTTCCTTATCTGCAAACATGTAGATATCTATATATTTATACAGTAAATGATAGAAAAGTTTAAAAGATAAATATGAAACTATTAGCAGTATATATTCCTAGATGATTATAAGTATTTTTATTTTCCTGGTATTTATCAATATTTTCAAATTTTTCTACAATGGCCAGTTTTATTTGTGAAATAAAATATTTTTAGAGTGGAAGATATTGACAAAGCTTCTATCATTAACCAAAACCTATTCAGTTTCCTTTGAGTTCTTTTGGAAACAGGCCTGATTTTTGGATTAGCATTTATGTCCTTGAATTGTCCAATTTTAGCAAGAATCTTATTAGGTCAGTTTGACCAGTACCCCTACCCTTGATATCTGATCATCTTTGATACATAATTATGTTCCTTCTTCTCCACCATCCTCCAGGTGATATGTGATCACCCTGGCCTGCCTTCAGCCATATTGTCAGGTGGGTTTAGCCAGAATTCCCCTCATGCTTGATGTTTCCTCTTGGTAATTTTTCATCCACCGCACCCTCTCTGCTCCTTCGCTGTAAGTACCCACTTTTTTATGCTATATTCATAGTTGACCTCAATGTCTCTCCCCTATTGCAAGATCCTGCAGAGGAGGTCCCTAAAATAGCCTCCCCTTGAATGAAGTCTTTCTTACTATCTTTAATGAGTGTTATTGAATTATTTTTCCTTAATAGCATCCACATTAGAAAAATAAATAAATATATTTTAAACAGATAATATTATCATCCATGGAATCCACAAAAGGCCACCAAAACTAATAGAGGAGTTTAGCAAGTTTCTAGGACATGAGGTCAATATTAAAAAATCAACTGCACTCCTGTATAGTAGTAGTAAACATTCAGGAACTGATGTTAAAAGTACTATATACAATTATAATAAGCATTTCAAAGCTTAGTGCTAAATTTTGCAAATAATGTCCAAGGCCTAGAAACTGAAAAAGAACAAAAGCTATTCTTCCGAGAGAAATTAAAGAATACCTAAATATTTAGAAAGATGGGTTGGAAGATTCAATATTGAAAATATGTCAATTCTTCCTAAAACATTTTTAGATTTAATAAAATCTTAATCAAAATCCCAGAAGGATTTCTTGTACAAACTGATAAACTGATTCCAATATTGGCATGGGAATACAAAGAATAGAATGGCCAAGACAATTTGGATAAAGAAGTATAAAGTTAGAGATCTAACACTATCTGATTCTAAGATTCAGCATAGAACTTACTAAACAAAGAACTTATTATCAAGACTGTGGAATTCTTGTAAAGATAGATAAGTAGATGAATGAAACAGAATATAGTCCAGTAATATGCCCATAACTATATGAATTACCTTTGCAAAGGTAATTCAGTGGAAAAGGATAATCTTTCCAACAAATGATGCCAGAGCAATTGGATATCTATATGCAAAAAAAGAACTTTAATCAAAATAGTATACAAAAATGAGCTTAAAATGGATCATAAACTTAAATGTGCCACCAAGATATATGATATCGAAGCCTCAACCTATGAAAGAAAAAATATTGATAAATTAACTTCATTAAATAAAGTATTGCTATTTTAAAAATTGCCAAAATAAAATGACAAGCCATAGAATTTCAGGAAATACAAGGAAATAATATATCTGATAAAACACATATGTAGGATATAAGAAGAACTTTTAATGCTCAAAAATTAGAAAACAACTCAAAAAAATGGGCAAAAAAATTGAAAAGACACTTCACTGAAGATGGCCTATAGATTCCAGATAAGGGCGGGCAGAAAAAGACATGATATCATTACTCACTGGGGAAATGCAAGTTAAAACCCCAGGAGACACAAAAACCCACTTATTAAAATACCTGAAATTGAATGGAAAACCCAGGCCTGAAGCAGTAATACAGACCTTTATATTCATAGACAGGCAATGCAATGAGTTAGAGATGATTACTCTTAATTGAAAGTAATTTTTTTACAATGATTTTTATTTTTTCCATTATAGTTGAATTACAGTCTTCTGTCAATTTCTACTGTACAGCAAAGTGACCCAGTCACACTTATATACACATTCTTTTTGTCACATTAACCTCTATCATGCTCCATCAGAAATGACTAGACATAGTTCCCAGTGCTACACAGCAGGATCTCATTGCTAATGGCAAATAAGTAGAGAAAAAGTAACAGATATAAGATGATTCACTGTAAAAACTCTGCAGAAGGGTTGAGCAAGAAACCCTTCAACTGAAAGTAAATTTAAGTCAAGTTTTGGTTGTATTAAAAGCTCCCTCAGTACATCCCATTGTTTGCTCAACACTTCCGCAGAGTTTTCACAGTGAATCATCTTTTATCTATGTCACTTTTTCTCTGCTTCTTTGCCTTTCACTCACAAAAAAATAAAGAAACAGGAAAAGGATTAAGGAGTCTATCAAACAATATGTCCCCCTTTCCCTCATATTGTTTGCCATTTTTCAGTTGGAGGTTATTCTTAAAAAAAATCTTTTTAGATATTAAATCAAAAGTTACAAGAACATAAATTAAGATTTATTTTTATGAATGTTCATGGATCATTTTCTCTGTTAATGCATACATGAAAGGAAAAGATGAACACATTATCACCATGTTCAAATACCCTTAATAGCTTTCCTTTAAGTTGAGATAAAGAACAAGGCCCCTGGCCTGGCTTCCAAGGCCCTGTGTTATCCTCATATGCTCACCTCCCTGACCCCATCTGGCTCCTGCTGCTTCTCTTTTGGCAAGCCACATTTAACACATTGTGCTTCTCCAGTTGCCTAGGCTCTCTGATAATCTAATCCCTCCAGTGATGAAGGCCCTCTGGACAGCACCTGCCCAGAGGCAACAATCACCTTGATAAAAATGAAGATCCTTGGGCCCACATAGACCTACTGAAAGAAAACCTGCATTTTAACAAAATATTCAGTACAGTCACAGTCAATAAAGTTTGAGAAGCACTGACCTAGGCTACCTCCTACCGTGACCATAGTGGTTTTCAATTTCCTTTGCTCCTCCCCTTGACTTTTGCTTGGTAAGATTTCTCATCAGATTTCAGCTTGAAGTGGAAAGTTAGGTATAAGTCTGGAATGTGAGCTAAAGTTTACATTAGAAGGACAACTTTACCTGAGTTTGCTTCTGAATCTAGAGCTTCTGAATCTAGAACTTTGGCTTCAACAAAATCATGTGTGTTTAGCTCAGGCATTATGAGCATCAAATTTCATAAATAATCTAGTTTTCCTAAACATGCCAGAAATGTCACCTGTCATAGAAAATGGTGATGTAAAGTATAAGTTCTATTGTTAAAACTGGAACTATCTACAATGACTGATGATATGATTTCAGAGCCTGGGATGCCCTGTGGGACAACCTGGATTTCTCATACATGGTCAAGTCCATAATGCCTAGTAGAAAAGCTTAGCTTTCCTCAAGGGAATCCTCAGGAGCTATCAGGGTAATTTTAGTCCTTTATTCCTCTTCTTCTGGCAAGAGCACTCAGTTATATAACTGGTGCTTTGACTTTTCTGTTCAAAGCAAATTAGTATAACTGATAATTTCCTGAGCTTGGGAAGTGGAGCCTCCAGAAGGAATCAGTGTGCAAAGAATTGCTACCTGTGTTATTGGCATTCCTATGCTATTGCAGATTTTCCCACTCTGGAAAGCCTAGTGTACTGAAAAAATAGCTGCGATTTCTCCTAAGACATGGGTTAAGAGAGAAATGATTTCTATAATATTCCTTATTTTTATACAAAAATTTAAAACACTGTTGATAATAATTTTATATTGCTCATAAGATGTCAAAATAGCTAGGTAGAGATGGAGAAAAAATAGAGTTAATTGTGTATTTTATTTGTGTGACTAAAATTTAAATATGTAAAATAACTGTAAGACAGAATTGTTTCCCTTTAATAATGTTTTATTATTTTGACCTAACTATAATGATTTTACCAGGCAAATTTTTGTGAACGAGAAAGTTAATAATTTAAAACGGGGTTTAATGCTTCAGGTCATATGATTCTTATATCAGAAATTATTTTGATGATTCTGATAAAAAGACCTGGTCTTATTAATTAAACACTGACAAAATCTTTTAAGGTTAAGCACTTAAAATTAATTCCTCTTTTCTTTCACCCATTTCTGAGAATAATTTTATTATTTTGTATATATATCATAGAACTATGTTTATATATTATATAAGTGAAAAATATGTACATAAATCATATATATATATATATATATATATATATATATATATATATAAGGATATACATAGAAAAGATTCTCCATGTTTTTCAGCATTTAATGTTTCAGGAAGGGGAATATCAGGGCCCAAGAATGGGCTCTTGTCCAAACTGGAAAATGAGATGTCCAAGGAGATACACACACTGACAAAGCAAAAGTCTTTATTCAGAAGGGGTACCATTGGTGGAGAGCAACAGGGTAAGGAAAACCAGAACTTCTCTGCTGTATGGCCTGCAGTCTAAGGTTTTATGGGAATTAGGTTAGTTTCTGGGTTGTCTCTGGCCAGTCCTCTTGCTTGGCCCATATTTGGTCTGACTCAGGGTCTTTTTGGTGGGGCACACACCTCTCAGCTAACATAGATTCCAGAGAAAAGGATTCTAGGAGGTAGGTTGTCTCCTTCCTCCTCTTGGTCTCTCCAAAATTCTCACTGTTAGTCTTCAGGGCAGCACCATGTCCCTTATAAGGGTTTCCTGTCATGAGACAACTCATGCAAGTGTTTGGACAAGGTGGGAAGTTTCAGTCAATGGTTTCCTAACAACTCCCCTCTGAGACACTTCATACTCAGCATACTTCTTGGGAATTGAGGTGGAGGTCTCTTTCTTCCACAACTATTTCCTACAGGGAGTAGGCACTGTTCTACCCAGTAGAGTAGAAGTTTTTCTCCACATAATGTAACTCAAGGTATTCCATGTCTGAAACCAGCTTTCACCCTAATAACAATAATTTAGCCTAGAACTGTTGCACCCTGTCAAAGATAAACCTTGTAAGCAGTTGAAACAGACAGGGGCCAAATAGGAGGCCTTATAGGATTGTCCTTACAGGGTCCAGAAAAGGAAGACAAAATTTGGGGTAAGGGCTGCAGGATGTGTGACTTCTGATTGGTTGGTGATAAGGTAACAGGGTGGTGCTCTAGGAATCTTGTGCTCAGCCTGAAGTTACCATCCTCTCCACCTGGGTGGGAGCCCTGGTTCTGCAGAAGAACTCAAAGATATTATGCATATTGCTTGAGGAGGAACCAGATCTCTGCCTCAAGACTGTGTACCACTGACTCATTTAAAAAAAGAATTATTTTTCAATTTCATGATATTAG
>NW_025927316.1:0-36514 GCF_016906955.1 Phacochoerus africanus
GTTTTTAGGCTGTGGGTTCTTGCGGGGGTTGGCGGTGTTGGGCAGCTGTTCCTCAGGAGTGCAGCACTCCCTGGGTGCTGGAGCAGCTATCTGGGTCACTGAGAACCTAAGAGGCATCTTCCCTAGGGCAGCCCAACTGAGAAGGATGGCCTAGAATGTAGGAGGATCTTTTCACAGTCCTGGCCGAGCTTGTTGCAGCTTTTCTGGGCTGCAGGGTCTCTTCCAGGGGACTGGTGGTGCTGAGCAGTATTCCACAGGAGTGGGGCACCCCCTGGGGGCTTTGGGCAGGTAGCAGAGCTGCTGTAACCCAAGAGGGCTCCTCCCCAGGGCAGCCCGACTCAGAAAGATCGTCTGAGATCTTTTCCCAGCTCAGCCAAGCTTTTTTCAGCTTTTCTTGGCTGCAGGGGGTCCTGCCTGGAGCTGGCAGTCCTATGCAGCTGGTGCACTAGGTCTTGGCGCCTCCTGGGGGCTTGGGCAGGTAGCAAGGGCCATTGGGAACCCAGGAGGCTCCTCCCTGGGGCAGCCTGACTCAGAAAAAACCATCTGAGATCTTTTCCTGACTCAGCTAGGCTTGTTGCAGCTTTTCTGGGCTGCAGGGGGTCCTGCCTGGAGCTGGCAGTCCTATGCAGCTGATCCACTAGGGCACCCCCTCGGGGCTTGGGCGGGTAGCAGGGCCATTGGAAACTGAAGAGGCTCCTCCCTGGGGAAGCCTGACTCAGAAAAAACCATCTGAGATCTTTTCCCGACTTGGCCAGGCTTGTTGCAGCTTTTCTGGGCTGCAGGGGGTCCTGCCTGGAGCTGGCAGTCCTATGCAGCTGATCCTCTAGAGCTTGGCACCCCCCTGGGGGATTGGGCGGGTAGCAGGGCCACTGGAAACCCAAGAGGCTCCTCCCCGGGACAGCCCAACTCAGAAAAACCGTCCGAGAATTAGGCAGATCTATTCACTGCCTGGCTAGGCTTGTTCTAGCTTTTCTGGGCTGCAGGCCTTTTCTCGGGGGCTGGTGGTGTTTGGTGCTACTCTGCGGAGGGTTGTAGCCCCTCCAAAGGGCAAGCAGGCCTGTGCAGGGACAGCCCCTGTGGTGGTAGGCTTCAGGTAATGTTGAGGCCAGCCCTCCTGGGTGGCAGGCAGCCCCCAGGTTCGGCGAGAGCGTAGGGGGGTGGCAGGGGTGGGGGGAGGGGATGCACTGGGAAGCATAGCTCTCAGCTAGCTAGCGGGCCTGTAAGCTTGCTGTGGCGTGGGGGGTATTCTATGGGGACCCACCCCTTCTTCTTTCCCCTTCCCAGCACGGGCGCAGACCAGGCTCTTCTCCCAGGTTCCCTCTGATGCAGCTTTCCACTTCCCCGCCCCTAGAGTATTGCTCCCTTCCTCTGCGACAGCTTTGTTTTCTAGTCTCTCAGGCAGTCTCTGCCCTGGCAAAGGGTTTCTAGACCTCCCAAGCAGTTTCCGCTCTGCTCCGCCCCGCCCCCCCAGCCCTTTCTCATTCTCAGGGTCTAACCTCTGGAGCTGAGGTCTCGGTGCCCAGCCCCCACCCAGGCATCCCCTGGCCCTTTCTCAGGGACTAACCTTCAGAGGCGAGGTCTCGGTGCCCAGCCCCCACCCAGGCGTCCCCCGGCGGCCCTTTCCCAGAGACTAACCTCTGGAGCCGAGGATTCGGTGCCCAGCCCCACCCAGGCGTCTCAATTTTTGGTGACTGTGCCTGTAGTTCAGATGGTCCATTCAGTTCTTGATTGGCTTTTCCGTACTCCAACTTACTGCTACACTCTTCTCTGCATCTGGAGATTCCTCCGGTTCCTTTGATCTTTCCCCCGTGTAGGTGACTTTCCAGGGTGCGGGATCCCTTTCTCCTCCGCAGTTCCCTTTCGGGAGCGCCCATCCCACTCGGATTCACCTTCTCTCACTCTCCTCTTTTGTCCCGTTCTGCCCAGTAATGTCAAGAACTTCTTGCCATTATTGGAGTTTAGGTTCCTCTGCCAGCGATTGGTTGCTGTTCTGTGTGAGTCATTTATTCTGTAGATGTGCTTTTTTTTGTTGTGTTTGTGGGAGAGGGCGAGCATGTCCCCCTACTCCTCCGCCATCTTGTCCAGATTTTTCTTCTTTTTTGAGGAAGGCCTGTATTGCTATGAACTTCCCTCTGAGCACCACTTCTGTGGTATCCCATAGATTTTGACTGGTTGTGTCTTCATTTTCATTTGTCTTGTGGAATTTTTTAATTTCCTTCTTGATTTCCTCATTGACCCATTAGGGCTTTTATTTATTTATTTACTTATTTATTTGTCTTTTTTTAAGGGTCCCACCCATTGCACATGGAGATTCCCAGGCTAGGGGTCTAATTGGAGCTGTAGCTGCCAGCCTACACCTCAGCCACAGTAACACCAGATCTGAGCTGTGTCTGCAAACTATACCACAGCTCATGGCAACACCAGATCCTTCACCCACTGAGCAAGGCCAGGGAGCCAGGGAGCGAACCTGCAACCTCATGGTTCCTAGTCAGATTCGTTACCACTGTGCCACAACAGGAACTCTGACTCATTGGTTTTTTAGCAGCATGTTGTTTAGTCCCCATGTAGTAGGTTTTTTTCTCATTTCTTTCCCTATGGTTGATGTCTAGTTTCATGACATTGTGGTCAGAGGAGATACCTGAAATAATGCCTACACTCTTAAGTTTGTTGACATTAACTTTGTGCACCAATATGTGATAAATTCTTGAGAATGTTCCATGTGCTCTTGAGAAGAAGGTATATTCTGGGTTTTTTGCATGTAATGTCCTGAAAATATCAATTAAGTCTTTTTTATTGTGCCATAGGATCTCTGTTGCCTTTTTGATTTTCTGTCTAGAGGATCTGTCCATTGATGAAGTGGGGTGCTAAATCTCCTACTATTTATATATTCCCATCCATTTCTCCTTTTATGTTTGTTAGTATTTGTTGTATGCATCTGAGTGCTCAAATATTAGCGGCATATATATTGACAATTATAATACCCTCTTCTTGAATGGATCCTTTTACCATTAAATTGTGTCCTTCTTTGTCTTTCTTTATGGCCTTCATTTTGAAGTCTATTTTGTCGGATATGAGTATTGCAACTCCTGCTTTCCTGTCTTGTCCATTGGCATGAAATATCTTTTTTCATCCCCTCACTTTTTGTGTCCTTTGCCCTTAGGTGAGTCTCTTGTTGACAGCAGATTTTCGCTTTTTTATACAGTCTGGCTGTCTGTGTCTCTTGATTGGAGCATTAAATCCATTGACATTCAAGTTAATTATTGATAAATATGTATTTATTGCCATTTTAAACCTTGTTTTCAGTTGATTCTATGTTTCTCCTTTGTTTGTTTCTCTTTTTTTGATTTATGATTTTCACTTATGTTATGCTTGTGTACTTTTCTTTTTTTTAATGTAATGTTTGGTTTCAATTTGTAGTTGCCCTGTTTTTTAAGTATGTTAACCCTTTCATGTATCTGCTTGCTTTAGCCAGATAGTCACATAGGTTCAAACACAGTATTAAAAGAAACAATAGTCCAGATTTTCTTACTTTCTTTCTCCACATTCTATGATTAAGTCCTTTTTTAATGTCTTAATGATTGTGATTTTGCTGTTACTGTGTTTATCATCACTTTTTTGTAGTTCTCCCTCCCTTTTATTTCTTACACTGGCTTATTTAAGTGATTGCTTTCAAATTGTGACTTCCTCCTTCCTATTCCTTCTTAGTTCTTTTTTAATTTTTTTTTTTTAGAGAAGCCTTTTCAGTACTTCTTTTAGAATGGGTGTAGTATTGCTGTACTCTTTTAGCTTTTGTTTGTTGGAAAAATTCTTTATTTCTCCTTTTGTTTTAAATGATATTGTCGATGGGTAGCGTATTCTAGGCTGGAGTTTTTTTTTTACTTTCAGGACTTTGAATATCTCTTGCCATTCTCTTCTGGCCTGTAGTGTTTCTGTAGTGAAATCAGCTGATAGTTTTATGGGGGTTCCCTCTAATTAATGATTGGTTTTTCTCTTGCTGCCTTATAATCATCTCCTTATATTTAACTTTTGCCATTTTTATTATATGTCTTGGTGTGGGCCTATTTGGGTACAAATTGTTTGAGGCCCTCTGTGCTTCCTGTATCTTGATATCAGTATCCTTTAGATTTGGAAAGTTTTCAGACATAATTTCTTCAAATATATTTTCAATTACCCTTTCTTTTTCTTCTCCTTTTGGAATCCCTATTATGCATAGATTGGTTTTCTTTATATTATCCCATAGATCTCGTATATTGCTTTCATGTTTTTTTCATTTGGTTTTCTGTCTGCTGTCCTGATTGGGTGATTCCCATTATTCTACCTTCCATGTCACTAATTCTTTCCTCTTCATTATTCATTCTGCTCTTTAGTGGCTTTATCTCAGTATGCATCTCTGCAAATGAATTTTCTAATTTTTCTATGTTCCTTCTTACATTTTCTAGTTCCTTTCTAAAGGAGTCTGCATTACGGTTCATATCTGCTCTTAATTATTTGATAGTCAGCCTTAATTCCTTCAGTATTTTCACTATTTCCCTTTTGAACCCAGTGTCTATCTGACTGCAGAAGTGTGTCTAATTGTTTGCTACTTCAGGTGCATTCTCCTGTTCTTTTAACTGTGAATGTTTCCTGAGCTTCTTCATCTTGCTTATATTTTTTCTTTTTCTGTGATTTTAGGGAAGACAAACTGTAGTCTTGGAGGACTACTTCTATGCAGGAGCACTCCTTTGTATTTTGTGGGTGGTTACTACTAATTTTTGACATGGGTGTTTGGATATTTGGTGTCTTTTCCTTTGGTGTGAGCAGGCTGTTATCCCCAGAGTGCTGAGTGTTTTTCCAAGGAGAAGGAGGCAATGGGTAGGGCTAGTAGACAGTGCCTATTTGCTGGCCTAATAGCAGCAAGGACCTGCAGGAAGGTGACACAGGCTTTTCCTAGCTGCAGAGTCCTGAGAAGTGGTAATGAGCCTTTGGCAAATTTACAAAGTGCCCAGGGCATTTGGCAGTGGCATTGGCAGTGTGTGTGAATTCCCAGGGGAGTGAGAGCAACAAAAGGTAGTGTTCTGTTGCAGTGTCCTCCTCTGTGGTGCCCTGTGAGGTGATTAAAGCTTCAAGTCATGCCTGTTCATGGACATCTAGTGGCAGTGGGCCTCACCCACATCTGAAGTCAGAGATAACTGTGGTGGTTTTCCTCTGCCACCTGTAGACCATGCAAGAAGCACCTTGTCCTGTTTATCCACCACAGGAGGTGCTGCAAAGCCTGCTCCTAATTGTAGGTTCCTGGGAAGAGATGGTGATCAAGCATCTGGCCACTGTTTGGAGCTTTTGGCAGTGGTAGCAGAAGGGGGGTGTGTGTTCCTGGGGGAATGAAAGCAAAAACAGGTGGTGTTCCATAGCAATGCCCTCTTCTGTGGTGGCCTCTGAGCTGGTTGAGGCCACAAGCGGTGCCTGTTCAGGGAACCCTAGTGGCAGTGTGCCCTGCCTACCTCTGGAATTAGAGATAATTGCAGTGGTTTGCCCCTGCTACCTGTAGACCATGGAGAAATCACCCTGTCCCTCTTAGCCCATGCAGGAGATGCTGCAGAGCCTGCTCCTAGTTTCAGGGTCCTGTGAAATGATGGTGATCAAGAATGTAGGCAAGGACCAGAACATTTGGCAGTGGCACTAGCAGAGAGGGTGTGTTCCCAGGGGCATGAGAAGAACAACAGGTAGTGTTACATTGCAATGCCCTCCTCTCTGTGCACTCTGTGGTGATTGGGGCCACAAGAGGTCCCTGTACACAGACACCTAGTGGTGGTGGGCTATGCCCACCTCTGGAGTCAGAGGTAACTGTGGTGGTTTGCCCCCACCATATGTAGACCATGCAAGAACATCCTCTCCCACTTAGCCCACACAGGAGGTGCTGAACCAGCTTCTCCTAGTGGTAATGTCTTGGGAAGAGACAGTGAGCAAACATCTTGACACTGCCTTGAGTGTTTGGCAGTGGCAGCAGCAGGGCCAGTATGTTTCCAGGGGAGTTAGAGAAACAATGGGTGGTCTTTGGTTTCAGTGCCTTCTTTTTTGCCAGCTTCTGAGGTGACTGAGGTTGCAGATGAAGCCTGTACACAGACCCTTAGTGGTGGCAGGCCACACCTCCCTCTGGTTTCTGAGATGACTGCTTTGGTTTGTCCCAGCCATCTATAGATCTTGCAAGAAGCACCATGTCACACTTAGGCCCCTGCTGCCCTTAGCCCACATAAGAGTTACCTGGCCACTACCCCAGCCACCTCCATGGGTGATCCAGTTAGCTCTGAGGGAACTCATGATGTGAAAGCACAGCATACAGCCCTCAGACAGAAAAGGTGCATACCAAAGGAATGATTTCGTTCAGCCCATATCTTTGCATCTTCCCATATAGAAAAGAGCTAAATTCTGTAATTTGAGATATCCAGTGTTCTGTTATTAACAGTAATCTTTTGTTCTACTACCTTGATGTTAATTTATAGTAACTAATACAGACAATTTAACATTTATATTTTAGGATAACAATAAGTAATTCAAATATAGTAAATCATCAATACAGACATGAGTACAATGAGCACATTTTAAAAATGCATTTAAAAATTATAAAAGATTTCTCAAAACACTAAGTTAATAAGCCAAAACAATCCCTTTTAAGCCATATGTAATGACACAATTTAGTCCCAAAAGGAGAAATAATCTCTTTTTTTCCATATTCCATTAACAACATGACTTATATAGTGGATATCAAATGTCTTCCTTATCTTCCAACTTGCTTGACTTGATTGCCTGTGAAAGAAAGGCAATAATAATATTTTACATTCTCATTTCCTACCATTGTTTTGATTGTATTTTAAACAATATGAATGAAAAAGAATTTTTTTCTTTTAAGACTGTTTGCAAAATTTTAACATATTTAGTATTTTTCTTTGAGTGTCTTTAAAAATAGAGATTAGCTATTTATTGGAAATAATCTATGTATTTCTATTCTAATACTCCATTGTTAGTATACAGAAATGCAACCAATTTCTGATTGTTAATCTTGAATCCTGTTACTTTGCTGAATTTGTTGATCAGTTTGAGAAGTTTTTGTGTGGAGTCCTTAGGGTTTTCTATATATAATATCATGTCATCTGCATAGAGTGACAACTTTACCTCTTCTTTTCCAAATTGGATACCTTTTTCTTTTTTGTTTTTTTGTCTTATTGCTGTGGCTATGGCTTCCAATACCATATTGAATAAAAGTGGTGAGAGTGGGCATCTTCATCTTGTTTCGGTATTTAGGAGGAAGGCTTTCAGTTTTTCTCCATTGAGTATTATATTTGCTGTGGGTTTGTCATAAATGGCTTTTATTATGTTAAGGTATATTCCCTCTATACCCACTTTAGTAAGCATTTTGATCATGA
Source organism: Phacochoerus africanus (assembly GCF_016906955.1). Taxonomy (NCBI): domain Eukaryota; kingdom Metazoa; phylum Chordata; class Mammalia; order Artiodactyla; family Suidae; genus Phacochoerus; species Phacochoerus africanus. The sequence continues at coordinate 7,398 of NW_025927316.1, forward strand.
ATGGATGTTGGACTTTGTCAAATGCTTTTTTCTGCATCTATTGAGATGATCTTTTTTTTTTTTTTTACTTTTCTTTTGTTTATGTAGGATCTGACACTGATTTGTGTATTTTGAACCATCCTTGTGAACTTGGGATGAATCCCACTTAGTCATGGTGTGTGATCTTGTTTACATGTTGTAGGATTTGGTTGGCTAAATTTTGTTGAGAACCACAGTAGACTATAAGCTTACAGTATATATTTATGCTTCTATGAGAGAAAAATCTGACTTGGATAATTAAAATAATACATTGGCTAAGGCTAAAGATTTTGTCCAGGTATTTTTGTAGTGAAATAAATAATGAAGTAGTGATATATGTCTAATTTCATCCAAAAGATATTTGAAAATTAGGAGAATACTTGCATGTAAATGCAGACATTCTCTTTTAACTTTGTTTTAATCTTCTCTGAGAGCCAGATAAGATATCACTTAAAAAATGAATCACAGATTTTTAAAGTCACTTAAATAAAAGCATAAAGAGAAAGTGGTGAAATTGGAGCATAGGTCCTCCAATTTAAATCAGACATTTTAATATATACAAACTATTTAATTGAAGTGGAAAAGCAATGAGATCCTGCTGTATAGCACAGGGAACTATATCCAGTCACTTGTGATGGAACATGATGGAAGATAATGTGAGAAAAATGTATGCATTATATGTGAATATATGACTGGTTCACTTTAATATACAGCAGCAATGACAGAACATTGTAAATCAACTGTAATAGAAAAAAATAAAAACCCTAAAAATAAAGGCTGACTTACCTGGAAATAAAAAATAATAAATAAATATATTAGACATATATATTCTACTTGAATATTTTCCCAGTCTATGGCCATGGAAAGTCTGTGCTATTTGTTTCTCTGTTTCCCACCATTGACATAAGTAGTATATCTAGATGAGAAGGAAACCTAAGTAATATTAATTTCATATTAAGGTCTAAGACTCATAATGGGTCACTGGTTTTGTTTCAGTTATATAATGTTAATATTACTTTTCTCTTAGAAGATGAACCCAGACTTCTATTATTTTTACATATCTTTATAAACATAATAAAATTACTATTTCATTTTCTATAGTTGATTATATAATATGTGGATATCATCCAGTCCTTCTAAAGACATGATGATTTAGTCAACCCCACTTAATAAAAGTTTATTCTACTTGTATTAACAAAAAATACTTTAGTTAAAATTGCCACCCAAATATAAGGTTCTGTTTGTGTTACTGTGGTGGTTTTAAGAACATTTATTGATGTTATACTTCAGTAAGGTATCTTGCTGAGTAGTTACTAAAGATAACAGATATATGAAGATTGTGAGGATGACAGAGAAATTGGATTAAATTACAACATGGCTACAAATGCTATCTTGTATAAAGATACAAACTCAGAACAAGTAGACAAATTCTGAAGAGCTAATGCACAACTTAGTGATTATAATAAACAATACTGTATTATGAACATCAAAATTTCTAAGAGAATAAATCTTACATGATAAAATCATAAAAAAGAAATTCTAATTAAGTAGCATGATAGAGGTGTTAGCTAAAGTGATAATCATGTCTCAGTATATAAATGTATCAATTTGACACCTTAAATTTACATAGTTTATATGTCAATTATAGTTCAATTTAAAAGAAAGTTCTGTTAGGAGTATAAGATACAACTAAGCTTTATGGGATGATATGCAACTCAATCTAGAAGGGAGAAGACTTCCCAAAGCCTCACTTTTTCTGTATGGTAAACCTATATAATTAGAAATAATAACCAAGATAGGCACATTTTACTCAATTACCAGGCCAAAAGTTAGTTCAGGCAAATTATAATGAAAATAGAGATATTAAATTTGTTGATACCAGGGGGGAAAAAAAGTGTTTAGAAGCTAACTTTAGACCAATATCATGTGTCTGTGAAAAATCAACATTGTTTTAGAATACTTTGAATGATCCTAGACTTGTAATTTGAGAAAAACAGACACTGATCTTCCTCCCTGGTGTTGAAAAAAATAGAGATCATTAGAGCTAGCCCAAATTTAAGATCATAATAGTATTAAAAAGAAACTAAAATTGTCAGTGAATCAGGTAGAGAGCTATCTGCTCCAGGGAAAACAGTCTATAATTATCTTTGCCTCTTATTTTTAATTGATTTACATTGTTTTTTCCATGGTCCTTCAAATTGTACATATTATCTGCTCTTGTAGACTCTAAGGTGTTGAATGAGCTTGCCCCTTTCCAAGATTTAGTAAACCAACTCACCACTTTATCCTCCAACCTATAGTTTGTATGATGACAGTGTAAATGAACAGTTAAATTAATAATCATTTGTAGAGCTCTATTAATTAGTAAAAATTCTGTCTGGACCACCACATTTAGATGTCTTGTATTACTTCTGAAAACAATGATATAAGATGTATTTATTGTTAAGTAAATCTACCATGGAATAGATTGATATTTCTAAGGAATAGTTTTTCTTTTCATTTTTGTACTGATTAATATTAGTGACATCCATAAGTTGAAGCCAATTATTTACAATTAAAATTCCTATATTATGTGTAGGTATTAAGGGAAAATAAATTACTGCCTACGTTACTCAAAGCTCATTAGCTACCTGATGTTCAGATGTAAACAAGTCTCAAAGGGTATGTTAAAAAATCTCAAAGCTTGAAATAATTTAATCATGTAGATCCTATGGGTGGTTTTATTTTTAGCTAAAAATAAACTTGAGAATGTGAATGTTTAATGCTCAGAAATTCCAGCTCATAATTTACTAAGAAGGAAAATCATGCAGTGTGGCATTACCTAGATCATCTCATAATTGTCCAATATTTTGTTCTCATGTTTATAAGTAGAGAAATGTGTATGTATATATGTATGTTATGATTATTATAAAGTATTTTGATCCCATATAACATAATTATAATTATTTATGTTTATAAATGCAGAATATATGGATATATCATTTTTATTATAATGTACTTATATATTACATAATTATATAAAATATCATAAATTATTATATATATTATTTCTAAGTTGATTAAAGTTGTTAACATAATATCCAAATATCTAAGAAATAGTATCAAAGACTATTTTGCTGAGATATGCAGAATCTGAGATGCTTTAACAATGCTGAGATAATAATTTATAAGAAAGTGTAAAATTGTTCCATGAACAATAATTCTGAGAGAAACCCATTGACTTCCTAGGGTAGGCTGCTTCCAAAGTGATTCTTTTCTTTTTCTATTTATGAGAATAAATGCATTGAGTTGTGGTTTAGCACTTTTACTTTTTCATAATGCTTACTTTGATTATGATTCTGTTTTTGTCACATTTTGATGATGTGACTTTGGACAAGTTGCTCAACACTTATGCATTCCAATTATGCTATTACACCCATCTTCAGCATGATGATTGTTATGTTTAAATACAAGCCTTTGAACTCATAAATGTTTGCCTAATATGTCTTGGGTAAATAGTAATGAATGAAAGAGGAAAGATATTTTCCTTGTAATGAATAGAAAGCAAAGAGCAATGGACTAGAAACCAATTAATAAACACATGATTATAAATTATGATATATTATATAAGGAATTTAATGGACCCCAAAACCATAGGAATGGAAAGAATCTACTTTGAACTATGTGATTAAATATTGCTTCCATGAAGCAAAGATATTTAAGAGGCAAGTGAGGGGACAGGATAAAACAGAATCCCAGAACTGGTCAAATGAATGTGATCTTCATAAAATTCATTATGTCAAGCTCCTGAGGCAATCTGGTGTTTGGAGATTTGGGAGACCTAAGAGAAGTTCAGTTTTCCTATGCTGACTTGAAGGACAGAGAAAAATAACTGAGCAATGGGGTTTTCAGCAGGAATATCTCTTGATCTGATTCATTTTAAAAATATGACTCTAGCTTCAATGTATAAAAGGATAAAAGGGAGTCAAGAGTGGTTGTGACATAGTGATTAAGCTATATTCAAAGGACATATAAAACCTCCCACATACCTCACAATAAACATAGCTGTTATTGTTGAAATACTATTTTATACACAATTATAAATTTGGCATCACTATGATTTGGCTAATAGGTTTCTCGGTCTTTAATCAAAAGTTCAAATTACCTGTAATCTAGTGTCTTGCTTGACCATATCTTCTTTCATCATTCCTCTGTTGATGGATATTTAGGCTACCTCCATATCTTGGCTATTGAAAATATTGCTATGATGAGCATTGGGGTGCATGAATTTTTTGAATTATGGTTTTCTTCAGATACATGCCCAGGAGTGGGATTATTGGAACATATGGTAGTTCTATACTTATTGTTTTATGGAACATCCATACCATTCTCCATAGTGGTTGCACCAATTTACATTCCTACCAAGAGTGTAAATAGGTTCCCTTTTCTCCACACACTCTCCAGCATTTATTGTTTGTATATTTTGATTAATTCCCCCTTAGAACTGCTTTTGCTGTGTCCCAACCCCATAAGGAGGAATGAGATCTGTTTCTGAGCTGTGTTTCTGATCTGCAGTGTGAGGTAGACAGGTTTGTAGCACTCACACTGGGAGAGGAGCCACTGAGTATTTCTCCACCTGAGTTTTTACCTGTGAGTGTGCTCTGTTGTGTCATCTATTCCTTGTTTTTGTGGCTCACAAAGTACACTATTGTTGGCAGTGCTCTTGGTGCTGCCTTAACCATGTGTATCTCTATAATTGGCCCTAGTGTCTGTACTGTTTTGTTTTTACTGTGTCAATAGCATAGATCTACTGAGGTCAGGACCCAGACAGATCCTGGGTACACTGTGGGATATAGGGAGGCAGCTCTGACTCTAGCCTGGTCGAAAACCCAGTGTATCTGCCCACAAAGCCCTAAGCTGCTAGGGCTAGACCTGTTTCAACTGTAAGAGCAATCATTGTCCTTTCAAATATTCCACAAGCACTGAATTTATGAGGATGGCAGCAGAGGTGTAAATCTGCAGTTTGTATAAATGGGAGGAGAGATTTCAGTTTTCCTTCATAGTTTCAGGGCCCTTTTTAGTATGAGTGCCTGTCACCTGTTTCTTAAATGTGTGCTGACTGTTACCCCCTTGATAGTAGGTGTGCAGATTTGGAAGCTGGTGCTTGGTCCTGGAGTTCGTTGTAGTCATAGCAGCTCATGTACACACCCAGATCATAGATGGAAATAGTGGTGGCTTGTGACTGCTCTAGGAGCTGGATCCTGGCTGGGAATGGAGTCTGAGAGGAAGGTGACAGCAGCTTGTGGGACCCCTCCTAGAACCTTGCAGCAGCCAGAGTTTGTTACCACATCACAGGCCCTTTGGAATTGGATGTGGGTTAAGAGCTCTCCCAGGGATGCAGAGGTAGAAGTCAGCACCTGGTGGCAGGATCCTCAGCAAAGCACAAGCACAAGTGGTCATATTCATGCTCCTAATGATGTGGAGGGAGAGGTTGGGGCCTGGTCAGGGGGACATGGGTCATGACAGCCAATTGTACCCACTCAGGAAGTCAGGACAAGGGGTCAGTGTCTGGTTACAGGGCCCTTGGCAGCAGTGGAGGTGAGATTTGTGCACTTCCAGGGAACAAAGGACAGAAATTGGCCCCAGGTTGTTAGACCCCTAGAATGCAACAGCAGCATCAACCCTTTCAATTTGAATTTTCTTCTCCATTCTGCTATCATGAAGATCATTAGTAATATCCTATATTAAAAAATACAGCCATGTCTTCATTCTACTTTATTATTTTTTTTATAATATTTCATTTGTGTTGAGATGTAGTTTTCTGTAAGGGATAAGAGCTGATGGGACAATATTCAAAGGCAGATTGCCTGGATTAAAATTCTGATTTCAACAAATTTTTGCAAATTTTACTAGGAGTTATCAAAAATAAATTGCAAGTTAAGTTCTAGTATCTTCATACAAAATTTGGGAAAATAGCACCTATTCATTGACTTATAAAAATTAAATAATTCAATAAAGTTATATAACCTAGAACAGTGTTGACTTTTTTATAATTCCTCAATTGGTGCTAACTATTGTTATTATTGATAACAAATATTCTTCATGTTGGCACTGTTCTCTGACAGATTACTTAAGGGTAGTAAATCTTCATGTGACTTCAATATCCCTGTCATTTGCAAGTGATTTGCCTTCCTGAAAAATGTTTTCAAATTTTTAAAGAATAATGAAACTTTGTGGGAATTGGGGTTTCATTTACATCTACTCACTATTGTGTACATTATATTTAATAAGTTGTCTGGCAAATGGTAGGTATCCAGTGTATACTATCAGATATATGAATGAATGAACACTTAAAAAAATACTTAGCCCATAAAACTGCAATAAAATATAAAATAAAAATTTTGGAAATGATTTAAGGAGAGAATAGAGTCACTAATTTATAATAAAATGTATTTTATCCACAGATAGTAATAATTATTTTACTGCCCTTCTTAGCTTGGTAAAAAAATGTCCATTTCTGATAAATTCCTAGGTGGTTTATTTTTTCTTATTTTATTTTTTTCTAACATATATTATTACAATAATTATTTAGATACCATTTTCAGTTAATTTATTATATATGTCATTACTAAATGTATTTTATACATTAACAGTTAATGTACTAAACTTATGATAATTGGGAGTTCACAAATGCATAAGCATAGATTGTCTTTCTCAGAATATTCTAGTTATTAATTGTTACATTGGAGGTATTTATGTGAAATTAAATAACTGTGATAAAAAATAGTAACCAAAGAAAATATTGTATTACCACTTGAAAGTATGTATGAATATGAATCAGGTGAGTTGAAAACTAATATCTAGTTTATTCACAGACTCTCTCCCTCTAACTTTTATAACCATGCCCTTCAGTTGGCTAATTAATGATAATTAATGTTAATTAATAATTATGAATAATAATTAATTATTCATAGTTATTAATAATTATTATAATTAAGGATAATTAATGAAACAGAGACATGGGAAGGTGATTATATCAAAGTGATGTACATTAGTAAGAAAAATCAGATACTGTATAAGAAAAGCATAATAGAAGATATAGAAGATACTATAGGAAGTAAAATTTGGGGTACTATATTGAAAAGTAGCTAATTGTGGGAGAAAAAATTTAAAAATGCAGTATGAATTTTGGAGAGTTTTGGATGATTTTGAAATAGAGAATAAAGATTTAAGGCAGATTTTCACTTCTGTATATAAGAGATATGTAGATCTAGGAGGGACAGAGGAATAAAAGGAAATATTGACAAGATTAAAAAGTATTTCATTATGATATAAATAGAATCCTCCTTTTGCATTTTTGAGAGCCTTTGGTAAAGTTAAATATTTCCTAATTATTTTAAATTATTGAAATGTGGTGTTTGTGAATGTGATTCTATGCCAAAGCCAGGTTTAAAGCAAGAAAAATACTGGATTTTATTATGTGGACTACATCTTATTTATGGAAACAATACTTTAAGAAAAATAGTGACTGCTCAAGAGTTGAAATATTTGGCAAAATAAAAACAATTAAAACAAAATAAAAGTAACAAAAAAAGAAATTTATTGTAAGTATTTTTAATGTCTCAGTTAAAGATAGACATTTTTCTTCCCTCACATATAAATAAAGTGGAATATAACAAAATGAAGTGACTATCTTAGCAATGACTATATGAAAAGGATCAGGCAAATGTTCTAAACTTGAAAAAAAATTAAAAATGAATAAGTAAATAGGCAAAAATAAATTAGTATTACTTTCCACAGTGGGTTAAACTTAAGAAAATGATTTTTAAATTAAATGATTTTTATCCATAAATTTTATATGGTAGAATAGATTTGAATTATAATAAAAGAGTAATATTTTCTTAGTTTTCCTACTACTCATTGAATTTATTAGAGAAGCACCATCTTCCAACTCTCTTAGAATAACTTAAAATAGCAAGAACATGATACATATTTTTCTCATAGATTTTTTTTTTCTCTAGTTACTAAGGCTATTAATTTCCACCTCAGAATGGTTAATTAGGTAAGGGTATTCTCTCTTCTATGAGTCTTTACTGTGATTACACACTGTCATTGTACTTCTCATTATGGAACTACTATATCAGTCTTGAATTTTCCACTAATAATTACTATCTGAATGGTCATTTTAAGTTTGCATGGAAAACAAACATCTGTAGGCTGCTTTGCAAAGTGATTCTAAAGTCCATACTCTCGGATCAACAAGTAGGTCTTTAGTTTTTCACAGCTTTAGTATGAGAAGGAGCAGAAAGAAAAAAAAATCATTAAGTGTTGTTCATAGGCAATCTCTGTGCTTGAACTTGATTGAGCATGAAAACAAGCTTATTTTCCCAGGTGTTTTTGTAATGGTCTGATAATATCACTAGGAAATTCATCAAAGTAGCAGAGTGAAGAAAAATGTTCTTCAGGATTCAGCAGAGTGTGGCTTTACCAAAGTAATTCTCTTTTAAGTCATTTAGTTACATTTGGAAATTTTAAATGATTTTTTCTTTTTTTTGTTTTTATAAATTATTAGTATGTGTAAGTGGATAAGAAAACATGGAGTCTATGAAACACTGCAACCTTCACTGAAAGCCAACATTTAGGCTTTAGTTTGATATTACTTGTGTCACACTCCCCTTCTTCCACTGAAAGCCTTTTTTCCTAAGATGAAGCCATATTTAAGTTATATCGACATTAATTCTCCTCCACTCTGCCAACTTCCTGATTTCTTAGCTCCTCTCCTGAATCAAAATTCTAGGAGTTTCTGTTGTGTCTCAGTGATAATGAACCCAACAATTATCCATGAGAACATGGGTTTAATCCCTGGTCTCACTTTTTTTTTGTTGTTGTTGTTGTTGTTGCTATTGCTTGGGCTGCTCCCGCGGCATATGGAGGTTCCCAGGCTAGGGGTCGAATCGGAGCTGTAGCCACCGGCCTACGCCAGAGCCACAGCAACGCGGGATCCGAGCCGCGTCTGAAACCTACACCACAGCTCACAGCAACCCGGATCGTTAACCCACTGAGCAAGGGCAGGGACCGAACCCGCAACCTCATGGTTCCTAGTCGGATTCATTAATCACTGCGCCACAACGGGAACTCCTGGTCTCACTTTTTGAGTTAAGGATTCAGTGTTGCTGTGGCTGTGGTGTAGGCCAGCAGCTACAGTTCTTATTGGATCCCTAGCTTGGGAACTTATCTATGCTGAGGGTGTGGCCCTAAAAAGAAAAAAATTCTGTCTCTGCTAGAAAGCATAGCTCGATTATATCACTCTTTTCATAAAGTCCTCCATAGATGAAATCACATAGTATTTTAAGTTTACAAGGTATGAACTGTAATGATTATGTGTTACCCTATGGAGAAAATTATATAAAATACTAATGTAAAATACTAACACAAAAATGAGTAGTGTATAAAAACCTTAAATGGGAAACAAGTGTTCATATATTTTTCTATCTATGAAAAAGAAAAACAAATTCAGTTTGTGTTCAAATATTTCTTAGTTCCTTGGATTGTGTTATTTTGAAAATGACAACTAATGTCAGACTGAAAATTTTGGTCAATTTTTTGGTGTGTGTGTTGCCTATAGATCAAAATATAATTACTGAAATAGATTATATCATGTAGACTATGGAGTGAAAATATAAGGAAGACTAGGATTAAATTCTGAGAAATAAAGAGTTGAATAAATATTTGGCAAAAGAGAAAGAACAGTGGAACCTAATAAAGCATATTTAGCGAGATAAAAAGAAAAAAGGGACTGTTCTATTGGAGGAAATTTTAATTTTTTCCCAATTTCATCTCTAAGCTTCAGTCAATTAACCAAATATTTTCTTATGTTATCTTCATTTTTCTTTGATCCACTCAACATTTTTATTAAGTTATGAGAAATTAACTTTACTCCCAATTTTCTGAAAATATCACGCAATATTCTTTGATAACTTGCTCTCAAATGTCATAATTTTTTAGCCACATTTCACATAGCCATAATCTAAACTTTTTTAAAAGTTGAATGTGGAGTTAATGTTGTGGCTCAGTAGGTTAAGAACTTGACTAATATCTATGAGGATGTGGGTTTGACCCCTGGCCTCCCTCATTGGGTTAAGGATCTGGTATTGCCATGAGCTGTGGTGTTTGTTGAAGTTGCAGGTTGGATACCATATTTCTGTGGCCCTGGAATAGGCTGGCAGCTACAGCTCTGTTTAGACCCCTAGTCCATGAACTTCCATATGCCACTGGTGTGGCCCTAAAAAAGAAAAAAAAATAAAAATAAAGAAATAAAAAATTTGAAAGTGTCTGGTAAAAATATTTTCAAAAGTATGCCAGAGATTGTAAGATCCCCTATAAGGTCTGGAATGTAATAATATCCTGGAGGACAGATGGAACTAAGAGTGAGAAGTACAGGTCATGAAATTCCAACTCTGCCACTTAACCTATAAAATATGACCTGAAGCATAAACTATGCACCTTGATTTTCTCATATGAAAAATATAATAATTATACCTTCTACAATGACAACAGGCAATATATGGCAGGTGATGGCACATATTTTGGAAGAAAAATCAGAGATTGGAGATTGGCATTTATGAAATGTCTTTTTAATATTAGGTTTTATGGAAATTAGTGTCTGAATAATGTAGATTACTTAGAGTCATATGTGTGGATTTTCATTAATATATTTTACTCAAAAATATTACATCTTTAAAATATTATATTTTAATGTAATTTATACATCTATATATGTATATTTATTTCTACATGATATGGATATGTAAAAATAGATAATAGATAATTTTATATAGCTGTAATATATTTGTGTGCATAACTATAATTATACAAATAGCACTTTTAGGTACATTAAATCAAAGCTGGTCTATTTATGCTGTAGTTCATTGCAAACTATTAAAGAGAGAGGATAGTGGGAGAATATACTATACTATATACTATACTATACCACTAATTTTGTTCAGAACAAAAACAACCCCAATCAATTTTGCAGGTTGTAATTATGATGATAAATCATACTGGTTTATTCTGTCCATAAAAACCTTCAAATTGAGGATTTGGGGATCCAACTTGGCCTACTCTACTAGAGAACAGAAATACCAAAACTAAGAGAACAAAATCAATATGCTCCAAATCTGATAGTGCCTAAGATCTTTCTTCTTGTGTAGAAGAAATCACATTGACAATCTGAACTATTTGTCTAGAAATGTTTTGATTGCTAGTATACAGTAGATAGACAGTTGCAAACTTTCCAAGTTTCACCAATTGACTAAAGCTTCTTTAATGTTTAAAATAGATTGTATACCAATCTGTTTGGCTTATTTTCACTCATATCAGTCCAGATAATAATGTGCCCCATTTATTTCAATATGCCAGCAATTATCAACCAAAGAATATCTGTAATGAGACCATTACTAATAAAAAAGGCCACGTCCTGTTTTTCTTTCTCTGCTACTTCTAATGCAAAAGAATATTTCACATGTGGTCTGAGAACTCTTTGGACCCAACAAACATTCAAAGACTTGTAGCAGGTGGGAGTACCACCTGTTCATGTCTTATTCCAAAAAAAAAAAAAAAAAAATTGTTTTCAGAATCCCCAGCCGTGAATTGTGAATTCAAGAATTACTGAATGCGTGCAAATACTGAGAACAGTTGTTTTTGAAAAACTGAACCTGATAGGGAAAATGATCATTCATAAAGTGTATGTAAAATGAAGGGTTAAAAACCACAACCCTGGAGTTCCTGTCGTGGCGCAATGGTTAACGAATCCGACAAGGAACCATGAGGTTGCGGGTTCAGTCCCTGCCCTTGCTCAGTGGGTTAATGATCTGGCATTGCTGTGAGCTGTGGTGTAGGTTTCAGACGTGGCTCGGATCCCGCGTTGCTGTGGCTCTGGTGTAGGCCGGTGGCTATAGCTCTGATTAGACCCCTAGCCTGGGAACCTCCATATGCTGCTGGAGCAGCCCAAGAAATAGCAAAAAGACCAAAACAAAACAAAACAAAAAAACACAACCCTGAGCAGTAGGCAAAGGATAAAGCCACTTCAGGGGTGTTGATTAGATTCATCAGAAGAAAGGAATCTCAGCAGGTGTGAGATGAGTGTTTTGCTGATGAAGAAACAGTGTAAGTATTCAACTCTGCAACAGAAAACACAAGTTCCTGTTTATTGTCTCTGCAATGTAGACCTTGTTTCAATTAGGGCCTTTCAATGAAGACGCACAATTCTTTCTCCTCAAAATATTATTAAGAAATAGCAGCAATGTATCTGTGTATTTAATTTGATTCGCTTTGAAGACAGGGCAATTTTGCATAGGTAGTCAAAAGAGAAGAAAAATATAACCTCAAATACTAATGAGAGTTTAAGAGATAATCTGTATTTTTTTCTCTGGATAATGTTTAAACTTCTGTTATTGAGCTAACCTAGCCCATAGCTGTCTGTGCATCTCTAAACAAATCAAAATTAATTCAAGATTTTTTTCTGAGAAACATCCCCTGTAAGCTGTCTTCAAATTCTCCTAGTTAACATGTTAATGCAGACTTTTAGTATAGTTTTATCAGTTTCTTAGCTAGAAAAGAACTGAAGATTTATATGATTTTATCATTAAATCTTCTTGTTCATTCCTAAATATTTACTTGGTTATGTATAAAGATATTTAAATCTGGTTACATGAAATTGTATTTGTGTTTGTGAATTACTTTGTCATCATGCTAATCAATTTAAACCCTGGTATTAATGAGTCATAATGATTTAACACTGAAATTTTAGAAAATATTTTAAAAGCATTATATATATATTTAGAGAAAGTGCAGTCTATACCACAGTGTTATGCTACAAGTTAAATATCTATCTATCTATCATCTATATGTGTGTGGACTTGATATTTGAAATATGCTCTTGTGTTTACCCTTTTCTATTTTACCAGTATCAACATTTACAAAGCAGATGACCTGTATTCAAATAATGTATACTGAGGAATTATGATGAACATTCATATACATATCATTTAATTTACCAAATCTAACTCTGAAAGATAGGAATTACTATCACTCACATCTAGACATTAAAATGACAAAAGGCATCAAATAGTAAAAAAAAAATCCCTGTAATGCTTAGACCTCAAGACATGAAATTAGACTCCTGTCATCTTTAGCAAACTTCTTTCCACATGTTAATCACATTTTTATTACATCTAAGCAAGAGGAATCATTTACTCAATATGGAAGACATATTCCAAAATTCTTTCTAAGGAGTTGTTTCACACATCTACTTTCTAAAAATAGCTGAAGTAAACACTCTTGCTTCAGTCTGTGACTGAGAAATATGACATTGTTTGGCATTTTATGAAAAAGAGTAACTAGATAGAAACTTTTAGTAAGTGGACACAGGAGCAGTTGTGGTTGTCCCCAAGTTCTGAAAATGCCACTAGTTTTGGAGTAGTTCAGTTATAACATTTACTTGAACTGTAAATATCAGATACAGGTAAGTGTTATTCCAAATATTTATTTTGTGTGTGTGTTATGTGTGTGCTGCATTAGCCCATTGTATTGGTATTTTATGTTTCATATATGATTAAATAATTAATAATTAAAAACTTTTAAGTGTTATTGCCAAATGTTTCTTTTTATGTGTGTTAAGCATTATTCCATCTCATTGGCACTTTAAAACAATTTAATATGGTTAATAATTAAAAACTTTAAGGTTAAGCCCAGAGAGATCTCCAAAACTCTATTTGAAGTCATCCATTGTAATGTACCTTTTTCATCTAGAAGATAGCTGAGTACCATCTGCTCCCAAACATAGACTTCATGTGCCTGTATTTTCAAATTTGTATAACACAAATATTCTATCAATGACAAACTGTTCTTTTCAATTAAAAGCCTACTACTAAATTTCAGGATTTATAATCTTAGAAGAGAGCTATTAAATTTTAAGAATTCTGTGCTCTTTGTGTAAGCAAATTTGATATAATATTGAAGAATTCATCACAGTTATGTTCATTTCATTGATTTCATCATTGGCCTATGAATTAATAGATTGAAAAATAAAATCTTATGGTGAAGTAACATGAACATAATTAAACCATATAACCTTTTCTATTTTGGGAATGACATTTTGATAAATTGAAACCCTAATTACTTTTAACAAGAAATGATACTGAACAGAAAACATTTTTTTTCTTTTAACATGGAAAGAATGCACTCAACTATTAAAATTTAATTTACAAAAAGACTCCTAGGGGAAGACATTCAATCTTGTAGGGAAACCTAACAGCAAAACTTGTCACTTGATTCTTTAAGAAAACAAGAAAGATAGCTTACCATAAAAAGTACATTGGTGTCACTATAGAAATTTCATTTTTGACATTTTAAAAATTTGACTTATGTACCAAGTTATTGGATAGGATAAAACCAATGAAACTATAATCTTACTTATAATTGCATGTCACTTTTTATAGCTAATTTATGTATTGAGAATATTAAATTTTGATAATACATTCAATATTTTGAATAAAATATTAAAGTAATAACCAAAATAAGAAGTATTTTTAAAAATAATTAAAACCTTTATTGAAAATATTGGACATATCATGATCATAATATATAGTGGGCAGTTTTTAGTTTGTGACCTTGGGTTAGTCTGCTTCTTCTGTAAAATTTTAGGATTAGATATCTTCTAAGTCTGAAATTAATTATAAATGAATAAATGAATAATAAATAATAATAAATGAATAATAAATGTATTAAATGCCAAAAATACATTACTTATTTATAACTTTTATAATCTGCATAAGATCTCTAAGATTTAAGTATTATTATAAATCACATTATATGGAAAATGAATGGGTAATTTAGGATTTCTTATCTTAACCAAGGTTTCCACAATCTTGGGTCTTGAAAATATGTTCAGTACATTTCAAAGTATAAAAACAAAAGGATTTAACTGAAAACAAATCTGTTTTTTTTTTTTAATTTTCTAAGTATAAACCTTAAAATATAGACAGCAGAAGAAGACAATCTTCATGTTTCTTGTTTTTCTTTCCAATTATACATTTTAGGGGGCAAAATTTTTGTTACATTAAAGCAGTAATTTCTCCCCAATTGAACTGATTAAATTAAATTTTCTTTATTAACTTGTATGTCCTTGACAATGGATTATTCCCCCCGCTTAGAATTTAAGTACATTTACTTCAAACTGTTATTAATAGGCATGAATTCAGAAGTAAAGACTAATTTTCATTATTAAAATATAAAGACTAGAGTGTGCTTATTAAGCTTGGACATCACACTAATGACCTACATACATGGATATTTATTCATATACCTTACCTTTGGTATTGACATACCAAAGGTATGTCAATACCAACTAACTGAACCATTTTTTTTTAAAGTAAAAAAATGGTTTGACCTCTAACTGAACCATTTTTTTTTAAAGTAAAGTTTTGGGGGACAAACCTCATCCATTTGTTTATATTTGTTTATGTCTGCTTTCCTACTACAGAGAACCTATGATTATGAAATCTGAATATTTACCATCTGACCATTTATAGAAAAAGTTTGTTGACTCTTGCTTTGTATAGTAAAATCTTTTAGCCCAATGAGGGGGTCCTTAATCTAGTTTCCATGAAAGAGGATCATGTATGAAATCTAAGGTGTATAATAAGGAAAACATTGAATCTTTATTTACTTATAACTGAGATTTTGCATTATCTTCAATTATGAATGAAAGCAAAAATCAAAATTGTATTAGCTGTGTTTTGAATATTTTTTATTTTAATATAAACAATAAAAATAAAAAATATTTTATAACATAATTATTGCAGATATATTTTAAAATCCATTAATAGTTGTCATTTTTCCCAAATTAGACTCTGCAAAACATCTTTAGTGTGTTTACTAAACAAACACATGCAACATCAAACCTTGTTTGTAAATCTGTCAGTAATTAAATCTTTTATAATTCATTTTCTCATATTTTTTATACTTGTTGTATTTAAATAACTTATTTGGAGAAGTGTTTCATAGGTTTTACCAGAATCTTATAGTGGCCTATAGCAAAAAATAAATAAAGAAATAAAACAAAAAAAAGAACTACTGCTGCAATATACAAACAAACTTTTGATGTATCACATAAAGTGTATTTATATTAGATAACAGGTATCATATATTAGATAACAGGTATCATAAGTTATCACCAATTGTTAATTTTAAACCAAAAGAAGATTACTTTATATTTCATAGAAGTTGGATATTTGTGTGTGCTAAATTAGCACTGAATATAACTTGAATATTCCATAAATAAGGAAACAGCTAACCAATACTTCTGGTTTGAATATAAATGAGAAGTGTATCCAAATTGGGAGAGAAGAGTTAAAGTTGACACTCCATGCAGAAGACATGGTACTATATGTAGAAAACCCTAAGGATTCCACCCAAAATCTACTTGAACTGATCAACAAATATAGCAATGTAGCAGGATACAAGATTAAAATTCAGGAACTGGCTGTGTTTTCTGTATATTAACAATGAAATACTAGAAAAGGAATATATAAAAAATTACCTTTTAAGATCACACCTCCAAAAATTAAATACCTAGAAATAAATCTGACTAAGGAGATGAAAGAATTAAACACTGGGAACTATGAGACATTAATCAAGGAAATTAAAATGATTCAAATAAATGGAAAGATATCCTATGCTCCTGGATTGGAACAATTAATATTGTTAAAATTGCCATACCACCCAAGCAATCTATATAGTGATCCCTATCAACTTAACTATGACATTACTCACAAAACTAGAACAAACAATCTGAAAATTTATATGGAACCATAGAAGACTGAGAATTTCCAAGGAAATCCATAGGGGGGAAAGAAAAAGCAGGAGGCATAATTCTCTCAGACTTCAGATAATATTACAAAGGGGCAGAAATCAAGATTGTTTGGTGCTGGCACAAAACAGACAGATGGACTAATGGAACAGAATAGAGAACCCCAGAAATAAACCAATATACCTGCAATCAGTTACACTTCAACAATGGAGGCAAGGATATAGAATGAGAAAAGACAATGCCTTCAGCAAGTAATTGTGGGAAAAGTGGACAGCTCCACGAAATCAATGAAACTAGAACATATTCTTAGACCATGCAAAAAATGAATTCAAAATGACTGTAAAACTTAAACATAAGACAAGATACCATCAAACTATTAGAAGAAAACATAGGCAAAACGTGCTCTGACATCAACTGTACCAATGTTTTCTTAGGTTGGCTGCCAAGGCTAAAAACAATAATAAACAAATCATAACTAATCAAACTTACATGCTTTTGCACAGCAAAGAAAAGCACTTTAAAAAAAAAAGACAGTCTATGGAATGGGAGAAAATTGTTGCAAACAATGCAGCTACAAGGGCTTAATCTCCAAAATATACAAACAATGCATAAAACTCAACAGAAAAAAAAAAGGAAGAAAATGGGCAGAGCACCTAAATAGACAGTTCTCCAAAGACTAGTATCCATAAGGTTTGATCCTTGGCCTTTCTCAATGAGTTAAGGATCCAGCATTATAGTGAACTATGGTGTAGGTCACAGATGCAGCTCAAAACTGGCATTGCTGTGGCTGTGGCATAGGCCGGGGCTACATCTCCTATTCAAACCCTAGTCTTAGAACCTCCATATGCTTCAGGTTTGGTCCTAAAAAATATATAAATAAATAAATAAAAACTTAACAATAAAAAATTGGAGTTACTATCATGGCTCAGTGGTTCATGAATCTGATTAGGAACCATGAGGTTGCGGGTTACATCCCTGGCCTTGCTCAGTGGGTTAAGGATCCAGCATTGTCATGAGCTGTGGTGAAGGTTGCAGATATGGCTGGGATCCCACAGTGCTGTGGCTGTAGTGAAGCCTGGCAACTACAGCTGTGATTAGACCCCTAGCCTTGGAACATCTATATGCCCTGGGTATGGCCTTAGAAAATACAAATAAATTAAATAAATAAATAAATAATAATAAATAAATAAATAAATAAATAAAATTAAAAATAAATTTCATCATTCTTTGTTTAATTTATCTCATTTCTTAACAACTATATAAATATTGCCATCTGCTGGGATAAATCCCATGACTTTCTCCTTTATAACCCATTCAATACCCTTAATTAACCTAATTAGTTTAATGTTTTTATTACTACCTATAAGATCCATTGTGAGGAAGCTGAGATCACTCAAAGTTAGCCATTATATTTCCCTGTGTCATATTTTTTTTTCTGTTTTTCCCCCGCACTCACAGCATATGAAAATTCATAAGCCAGGGATTGCATCTGAGCTGCAGCTGTGACCTACACCACAGCTGTGGCAATGACAGGTCCTTAACCTGTTGCACCAGGCCCATCAGAGAGACAGTGCAGATCATAAACCCACTGTGGCACAGAGGGAATTTCTGTATCTACTTTTTTACTTGATCCTTCTACAGGTAAAAATAAAGCAGCTGCTTATATGAGCGCTCTCTAAAATTTTACCACCTTAAACGGTTTTTCTTTTTCAAAATAAAGGATTCACATTTTATTAATCTGAGGTAGGAGGTAGTCAAATCCCTGATCTGAGAACAGCTGGGACTTTATAAGGCCAAGTAAACTGGACCGTGTTTCTCTTTGACACTTCAAGGAAAAAGTTGAGGGAGCTGAGCTCTGCTGGAGAAGAGCAATAAAGATTGTTAGAACAGTGGGGAAAAAGAGATAGAGGCTGGAGCAATGAGACTGCAAGTGGAGTTTGTTGACCAGTAGAGTGGTCAGGAACTCTGATTAGGTGAGACTCAGGCTTCCCTACCATAGGGGGTGTGATTGGTTTTTTTATAGAGAGAGGTCATTTTTTTGAGCTATGTAGTCTGTGGCCTTGGGGCTATCTTTGTCTTTAGGAACTCTTCTGTTTCATGGGCCTGTTTGATAAGGAGTCTGTGTCCTTTTAGGCCTTGTTTCATTGTCCACCTAAGAAAGATGACCACTTCAATCACTCCTCGGATCAAGGAAAGCTCCCAAATTCACAGGCACAGTAATGAAATGGAGTTTTAACTAAAGAACAACCCCCCCCTTAGCTAAGAAGGCAGCTGCAAGCCTTTCCAGCTTCACTATGCCACCCTTCTTGTAATAATGTAACAACTCTGTGCTCTCTGTCCAAGCCAGCAGCCCTGCTAATTAGGTACCTAGCATTACTTATCAGTTCTGCTTCTGTAACCTTGCTTGCTCAGTTTCTTAAGGAGGAACGCTGTCTGCTTGGGGATGGGGGAGGTCTGGGATGCTTACATGGGAAAATCAAGACCTTGTAGTGTATAAAAGTTACTGAGAACAAAGACCTGGTGCTCAGACTCTGGAGGTGACTCCTCTGAGCCTGCACCGGTGCTGAATAAACCTTGCTTTTCCATATCTCCGAGTGCTGTTTGTCTCCTTCCGTTGCCACAGTTTTTGTGGTTTTCTGCAAAATTTTGGTGCATTGGCCGGGAAGCCGACAACCGAGGCTGGCCTCTTGTGCCACCGTTGTCGGGGAACCGGGGGAGGCCATGGTCGCCTGGCCTGGTGACAGGTGGATAGCACGCGCCGGCCATTTGGCTGGATCCAGACCCTCACTCGGGCGTGGCCTTGGCCCACACCACTTCCCAAACAGACTCAGAAGGAGAGTGGAAACAGGTTCCTGGACAGGAGGTCAGACTGGTGAGTGCCCCGGGGACATCTGCCCAAGTCAGGACCCGCCATATGGCGGAAGGAGAGACTGATCACCTCTCAGTGACCAAAGGGTCACTCAGGTCAGGGTTTGCTCCCTTGGGATTGGGAGGCTTGTCAATTCTGGTGTGTGTGTGTGTGTGAGTGACTGGAGAGAACGAGAGCCTGTGCTACACCGTCCTTGGACTACGGAGCCAGAGTGAGTCCTAACCTGCAGTTCCGTGGCGACCTCATACGGCTTATGGTGGCCCTCTTCAGGGGGATCCTGACATTGGGGTTTATACAGTCCCACCTATGCTAAGAGGCGCCTGAAATATCTCCTCCGGGGGAGCAGTCAGGTGGATGAAGTGATTGTTACCTGAGGCCTTGTCCTCACTGTTTGTCCTGTGTCACCATCACAGGGTGGGACTTTACACAATGGGTAAATCGGCTTCCACGCCCACTGTCTTAGAGTGTATGGTTAAGAATTTTAAGAAAGTATTTTTGAGAGATTATGGTGTTAAGCTGAGTCCTGGAAAACTGTGTACCCTCCGTACACTAGAGTGGTCCTCCTTTGGTGTTGGCTGGCCTCCAGAAGCTACCTTAGATGTGTTCACAGTTACAGCAGTATATAATGTTATAACAGGAGACCCTGGACACCCAGACCAATTTCCATATATTGATCAATGATTGGAAATTGCCTATTTGAGGTCCCCATGGGTTCGGTTCTACACCACAGACCAGGGACAGTGTAGGGTGCTAGTAGCCCAGTCCAAGAAGAAAACTTTGTCTCAAAAGAAGTTGCCACCTATTTATCAAGGGGAACCTGATGACTTGCCCCCTATGCCACCACCTTATGTGCTGCCGGCCCCACCTCCAGGAGCCAAAGGTCCCCAGATGCCAGATAGCCCACCGCCTTCTGTTTCTCCTCCTCCTTCTGCTTCCGAAGTTCCCAAGGCAATATCACCCCCGCAGCCAGATTCCCCAGAACCTATGAGCAGATGTCTCCATTCAGCTCAGGGAGCAGCCACTCCAGCATTACAAATGCCCTTACAGGAGACATGGGGACCACAGCAAGTCCCCCCCAATGGGAGCATATAAGAGGGGGGATGTTTTTATTATTACCAGCCCTTTTCCACTGCAGATCTCCTCAACTGGAAACACCATACTCCCTCATATTCTGAAAAGCCTCAGGCGCTGATTGATCTCTTAGAATTCATTTTCCAGACACACTGTCCCACCTGGATAGACTGCCGGCAACTCCTTTTTACTCTATTTGACACTGAAGAGCGCTGGTGAATTGTAACAGAAGCCCAAAAATGACTTCAGGCCAATGCGGGGGGTTGAGCAGACTTGGCAAACTGGGTGAGGGAAGCCTTCCCAGAAGAAAACCCCCACTGGGACTATAACACTGAGGAATGGAAACATAATCTAGAGAGGTACCGGCAGGCCTTCCTACAGAGGGCAAAAGCTGGGGCTAAAAAGCCCACTAATATAGCTAAGATCAGTGAGAATACTACAAGAGCCAAATGAAAGCCCAGCCAAATTCTATGAGAGACTATGTGAGGCTTTCCGAACCTACACCCCTTTTGATCCTGAGGCCCCTGAGAACCACAGATGATAAATGCTGCCTTTGTGGGACAAACCCAATCAGATATCCATAAAAAGCTACAGAAATTAGAAGGCTTTACAGGAGAGAACACCACTAAACTGTTGGAAATAGCCAACAAGGTTTTTATTAACCGAGACCAGGTGGCCGGCCGTGATGCAGAAAAGAGAATGAGACAAAAAGTGACTCTTCTGGCAGCTGCCCTGTCAAAACTGGTGCCCCCAGTGGGACCACCCCATTGGGGACAAGGCACAAGGCCAGGGAAAAGGAGTCCCCTGGAACATGACCAATGTGCTTACTGCAAAGAAAAGGGACATTGGAAAAATGAATGCCCCAACCGTCCTGAGAAAAAGACCAAGGCCCCACCTAGCCAGTACTGACCTGAGCCATTCAGCACCAACCTGATCAGCCTAGCTGAGTCTGATTAGGGGGGACCAGGCTCTCTCCAACTGGGCCCCCAAGAGCCTATGGTCAGAATTCAAGTAGGGGGCCGCCCCATAGACTTTATGGTTGACACAGGTGCCGAACTTTCTGTGGTTACACAACCTGTGGCTCCCCTCTCAGGGAGAGAAACCACCATTGTTGGGGCCACAGGTAACCAAACCCACAGGCCCTTCAGCGGTGCTCGACCATGTCAGTTAGGAGGCCATGAAGTAATACATGAATTTCTTTACCTGCCTGACTGCCCAGTCCCCCTGATGGGAAGAAACCTGCTGGCTAAAATGGGGGCACAGATTTCCTTTTCTACTGATGGATCGGCCCAACTTAAATTGACAGAACCCCCCTCTCCTTTAATCATGGATCTTGCTGTATAAAGGGAAGAGGAATGGTGCTTGTACTCTCCCCCTTCAGAAATGGGGACCATTCCCCCAGAACTAGAGACTAAATACCCATTGGTTTGGGCTGAAGGAAACCCACCAGGACTGGCAAAACACCACGCTCCTGTCTTAATTGATCTAAAACCCGGAGCTCAACCGGTAAAGCTATGGCAATACTCAATTCCCAGAAAAGCTCGACTGGGAATCCAGGTACACCTGGATAGGCTGCTTCAGCATGGACTGTTAATAAAATGTCAGTCCCCTTGGAACACCCCTTTACTGCCCATGAAAAAACCGGGAACACAGGACTACTGCCCAGTACAGGACTTGAGAGCCATAAATGAAGCAACAGTCACATTACACCCATCCGTCCCTAACCCATATACCCTGCTAGGGCTGATCCCCTCCACTGCTAAGTGGTTTACTTACCTGGACTTAAAAGATGCTTTTTTCTGCTTGGGTGGCACCTGCCAGTCAGCCCTTGTTTGCTTTTGAATGGGAGAATCCACATACAGGGACAAAGGAACAGCTCACCTGGACTAGACTCCCACAAGGATTCAAAAACTCTCCCACTCTTTTTAGCAGTGCCTTAGCTGCTGACCTGGCTGAATTTCCTGGACAAAAACTGGGCTGTGTTTTGCTACAGTATGTTGATGACCTCTTACTAGCTGGCACCACGGAGGCTCAGTGCCTAGAGGGAACAAGAGCTCTCCTTTCCCTACTGATGGAGGCAGGGTATCGGGTATCAAAGAAAAAGGCACAAGTCTGCAAAAAACAAGTCAAGTATCTGGGCTTCAACATCATGCAGGGCCGATGAATGCTGGGACTGAAAGAAAGCAGGCAGTTTGTGCCATTCCTGTCCCTGCCACCTGCTGGAAGGTTCATGAGTTCCTAGGGGCAGCAGGATTCTGCCGGATATGGATCCCTGGGTTTTCAGACCTGGCCAGGCCTCTGTATGAGGCTCTAAAAGGGGAAGAAAAGGCTCCCCTTAAATGGGGACCAAGCCAGGAGACAGCATTTCAGACAATCAAAACTAAACTCACTGAGGCTCCAGCCTTGGGACTTCCTGATGTAACCAGAGAATTTATCCTTTTTGTTCATGAGAAAAATGGGATGGCTTTGGGAGTCTTAAGAATTTGGGCCTTGGCAGAGGCCAGTGGCATATCTGTCTAAACAAATTGACTCAGTTGCTGCCGGATGGCCTCCCTACCTCCAAGCGCTGGCAGCTACCACCTTGTTGGTAAGAGAAGCTGACAAGTTGACCCTGGGACAAAACCTCAATGTTAAAGTCCCACACTCAGTTGTAACCCTAATGGATATCAGGGGCCACCATTGGCTCACACATGCACGAATGACTCAATATCAAGGGTTACTATGTGAAAATCCACGGGTAAAACTGGAGGTTGTACAAACTCTGAACCCAGCCACTTTTCTGCCAGATGAAGCGGGGCCGCCAGACCATAACTGCCTGGAGGTACTAGATGAGGTATTTTCCAGCAGGCCTGACTTGACTGATAAACCACTCCAAATCCTGACCTGGTTTTATATACTGATGGCAGCAGCTTTATGGAGGATGGAAAAAGGATGGCAGGGTATGCTGTGGTATCTGACTTAAAAGTGATAGAAGCAGAGGTGCTTCCTCAAGGCTGGTCAGCACAGAGAGCAGAATTATGGGCCTTAATCAGAGCACTGGAACTCAGCCAAGACTAGCGAGTTAATATCTATACCGGCTCACGATATGCCTTTGCAACTTTACATGTCCATGGAGCCTTATATAAAGAAAGAGGGCTCCTCACTGCTGAAGGGAAAGGAATTAAAAACCAGGCTGAAGTCTTAAAGCTTCTAGAGGCAGTATGGGAACCTAAAGAAGTTGCAGTTATCCACTGTAAAGGCCACCAAAAGGGGGATGACCCAGTGACAAAAGGAAACGGTAGTGCTGATGCAGTTGCCAGACAGGCAGCCGGGGGACAATAGCCAGACAACCTAAGGTCTTGCTGCCCCAGAAGTGCCAGCTGTCCCCAAATATTCTCCAGAGGAAGAAAAATGGATAAGGGAGGAAGGAGGAACTAAAACTAAAATGGGGAGGTGGGTCACACAGGACCACCGAGTTTACATTCCAGAAAAGCTAGCCTACAAACTAGTCCGCCAAGAACATGAGCTAACCCACATGGGCAAAACTGCCTTAGAAACCTTACTGGGCTGGTACTATCTCATTGCTCATCTTCCTGCACTCTGCTCCTCTGTCTCCCAAAGATGCATAACCTGTTTACAGAATAATGCCCGCCCGCCAGGGGCCCCACAGACCAGCTGGGGCGCAGCACTGCAGACTGTCCCCATTTGAGGATATGGAAGTGGACTTTACTGAGGTCACCCCTAGTAAGGGGTACAAATATTTACTACTTTTTATGTGTACTTTTCAGGATGGGTAGAGACCTTCCCTACCCGAACTGAAAAGGCAAGGGAAGTAACCAAGGCACTCCTGAGAGACATTATTCCCAGATATGGAATGCCTCTGACCATCGGGTCAGATAATAGACCAGCATTTGTGGCTGAAACAGTACAACAGGTGGCAAAAGCTTTACAGATCTGATGGAAACTACATTCTGCATATCGCCCTCAAAGTTCAGGGAAAGTATAATGCATGAACCGAACCCTTAAACAGACCCTGGCAAAGTTATGTCAGGGGTCGACCTGCTGTCCCGGCCGACCCGGACCCGGGTCCGAGCTGACACGGCGTCGACCAACTGTCCCGTCAGACGCGGTCCCGGCTCCGAGAGGTCGCGTGTCGACCACCTGTCCCGGCCGACCTGGCCCCGGGTCCGAAAGTCCGAGGGTGGGCGGGGTTGACCTGCTACCCTGGCCGACTCGGTCCCGGGTCCCATCTGACGCGTGCTTCACCAGCTGTCCTGCCTGCTCGGACCCGGGTCCGAGGAGCTGCGCGGTCGACCAGATATCCAGCACACTCGGTCCCGCTCCCGATGACGCGGGGTCGACCAGCGGTCGCGGCCGACTCGAACCTGAGTCCGACGAGGTGTGGGGTCGACCAGCTGTCTCAGCCGACTCGGACCCGTGTCCAAGGAGCGGTGGGGTCGACCAGATTTCCCAACCGACGTGGGCCCGGGTCTGAGCTGAGGAGAAATCAAACAGGTATCCCGGCCCCCTCGGTCCCGGGTCCAGCCTGCTGCGGGTTCGAAGCATTCGTCCCGGCCGAATCGGACACGGGTCCGAGGAGCTGGGGGGTCGACCAGCTCTCCCGGCTGACTCGTTCCCGTTTCCGATCTGACGCGGCTTCGACCAGATATCCCGGCCAATTCAGACTCGGGTCCAAGGAGCTCTGTTGTCCCCAAGCTACCCTGGCCGACTCGGTCCCGGGTCCCCTCTGACGCGTGGTCGACCTGCCGTCCCGGGCAAATCGGCCCGTGCTCCAAGGAGCTGTGGGGTCGACCAGCTCTCGGGCCGATTCGGTCCCAGGTCCGAGGTGACGTGGGGTGGACCAGCTGTCCTGGCCGAATCGAACCCGGATCCGAGCGGCCGTGTGTTCGACCAGCTGTGCGGGCTGAATCAGACCCGAGTCTGAGGAGCTGAGGGGTGGACCAGCTACCCTGGCCGACTCGGTCCTGGGTCCCATCGGACACGTGGCCCACCGGCTGTCCCGGCCGCCTCGGACCCGGGTCTGAGGCGCTGGGCTGTCCACCAGCTATCCCTGCCCCCTCGGTCCCGGGTCCAGGCTGACCCAGTGTCGACCAGCTGTCCCAGCTGACACGGCCCCGGGTCCGAGCTGACGCAGGGTCGACCACCTGTCCCGGCCGACAGGACCCCGGGTCCGAGGGTTCGAGGGGGGGTGGGGTGGACCAACTGACACGGCCAAGTCGGACCTCGGTCTAGGGAGCCGTGGGGTGGACCAGCTATCCCGGCCCTCTCGGTCCTGGATCCGAGCGGACACAGGGTCGCCCGGCTGTGCCGGCCGACTCGGACCTGGTTCCGAGGAGCCGTGGGGTCGTCCAGCTCTCCGACCGACTTGGTCCCGGGCCTGCGCTGACTCGGAATCGCCCAGCTATCCCGGCCCACTCGGTCCCGGGGCCGAGCTGCCATGGGTTCGACCAGTGGTCCTGGCCGAATCGGACACGGGTCCGAGCAGCTGAGTGTTCGACCAGCTTCACTGGCCGACTCGGGCCCGGGTCCGGTCTGACGCGTGGTTCACCAGCTGTCCCTGCAGCTCTCGGACCCGGGTCCGAGGAGCTATGGGGTCGACCAGCTCTCCTGGCCGACTGGGTCCTGGGTCCGAGCTGACGCCGGGGTCGACCAGCTGTCCCGGCCGACCCGGACCCGGGTCCGAGCTGACACGGCGTCGACCAACTGTTCCGTCAGATCGCGGTCCCGGCTCCGAGAGGTCACATGTCCACACCTGTCCCGGCCGACCTGGCCCCGGGTCCGAAAGTCCGAGGGTGGGCGGGGTTGACCTGCTACCCTGGCCGACTCGGTCCCGGGTCCGATCTGACGCGTGCTTCACCAGCTGTCCTGCCTGCTCGGACCCGGGTCCGAGGAGCTGCGCGGTCGACCAGATATCCAAGACACTCGGTCCCCGCTCCCGGATGACGCGGGTCGACCAGCGGTCGCGGCCGACTCGAACCTGAGTCCGACGAGGTGTGGGGTCGACCAGCTGTCTCAGCCGACTCGGACCCGTGTCCAAGGAGCGGTGGGGTCGACCAGATTTCCCAACCGACGTGGGCCCGGGTCTGAGCTGAGGAGAAATCAAACAGGTATCCCGGCCCACTCGGTCCCGGGTCCAGCCTGCTGCGGGTTCGAGCATTCGTCCCGGCCGAATCGGACACGGGTCCGATCTGACATGTAATCGACTTGATGTCCCTGCTGACTCGGACCCGTCTCCGAGGAGCTGTTGGGTCGACTGGCTATGCCGCCCAACTCGTTCATGGGACCGAGCTGATGCGGGGTCGCCCAGCTTTCCCGACCGACTGGATCCGGGTGTAGGGAGCCGTAGGGTGGACCAGCTCTCCCAGCCGACACGGTCCCGGGTCCTGAGCTGTCACGGGTTCGACCAGCAGTCCCGACCGACACGGAACCGGGTCCGAGGAGCTGGGGGGTCGACCAGCTCTCCCGGCTGACTCGTTCCCGTTTCCAATCTCACGCGGCGTCGACCAGATATCCCGGCCAATGCGGGCTCGGGTCCGAGGAGCTCTGTTGTCCCCAAGCTACCCTGGCCGACTCGGTCCCGGGTCCCCTCTGACGCGCGGTCGACCTGCCGTCCCGGCCGAATCGGCCCCTGCTCCAAGGAGCTGTGGGCCCGACCAGCTCTCCGGGCCGATTGGGTCCCGGGTCCGAGCTGACGTGGGGTCGACCAGCTGTCCTGGCCGACTTGGACCCGGTTCTGAGCTGAAGCGGGGTCGACCAGCTACCCCGGCCCACTCTGTCCCGGGTCCGATCTGACGCGGTGTCAACCAGATATCCCGGCCAATTCAGACTCGGGTCCAAGGAGCTCTGTTGTCCCCAAGCTACCCTGGCCGACTCGGTCCCGGGTCCGATCTGACATGTAATCGACCAGAAGTCCCTGCTGACTCGGACCCGTCTCCGAGGAGCTGTTGGGTCGACCGGCTATGCCGCCCAACTCGTTCATGGGACCGAGCTGATGCGGGGTCGCCCAGCTTTCCCGACCGACTGGATCCGGGTGTAGGGAGCCGTAGGGTGGACCAGCTCTCCCAGCCGACACGGTCCCGGGTCTGAGCTGCCACGGGTGCGACCAGCTGTCCCGGCCGACTTGGACCCGGTTCTGAGCTGAAGCGGGGTCGACCAGCTGTCCCGGCCCACTCTGTCCCGGGTCCGATCGGACGCGTGGTCGACCAGCTGTCCTGGCCGACTCGAACCCGGGTCCGAGCTGCCGTGTGTTCGACCAGCTGTGCGGGCTGAATCAGACCCGAGTCTGAGGAGCTGAGGGGTGGACCAGCTACCCTGGCCGACTCGGTCCTGGGTCCCATCGGACACGTGGCCCACCGGCTGTCCCGGCCGCCTCGGACCCGGGTCTGAGGCGCTGGGCTGTCCACCAGCTATCCCTGCCCCCTCGGTCCCGGGTCCAGGCTGACCCAGTGTCGACCAGCTGTCCCGACCGACCCGGAACCGGGTCCGAGGAGACGAGGGGTCGACCAGCTCTCCCAGCTGACACGGCCCCGGGTCCGAGCTGACGCAGGGTCGACCACCCGTCCCGGCCGACAGGACCCCGGGTCCGAGGGTTCGAGGGGGGGGCGGGTGGACCAACTGACACGGCCAAGTCGGACCTCGGTCTAGGGAGCCGTGGGGTGGACCAGCTATCCCGGCCCTCTCGGTCCTGGATCCGAGCGGACACAGGGTCGACCAGCTGTGCCGGCCGACTCGGACCTGGTTCCGAGGAGCCGTGGGGTCGTCCAGCTCTCCGACCGACTTGGTCCCGGGCCTGCGCTGACTCGGAATCGCCCAGCTATCCCGGCCCACTCGGTCCCGGGGCCGAGCTGCCATGGGTTCGACCAGTGGTCCTGGCCGAATCGGACACGGGTCCGAGCAGCTGAGTGTTCGACCAGCTTCACTGGCCGACTCGGGCCCGGGTCCGGTCTGACGCGTGGTTCACCAGCTGTCCCTGCAGACTCGGACCCGGGTCCGAGGAGCTATGGGGTCGACCAGCTCTCCTGGCCGACTGGGTCCCGGGTCCGAGCTGACGCCCAGTCGACCGGCTGTCCCGGCCGACCCGGACCCGGGTCCGAGCTGACACGGCGTCGACCAACTGTCCCGTCAGACGCGGTCCCGGCTCCGAGAGGTCGCGTGTCGACCACCTGTCCCGGCCGACCTGGCCCCGGGTCCGAAAGTCCGAGGGTGGGCGGGGTTGACCTGCTACCCTGGCCGACTCGTCCCGGGTCCGATCTGACGCGTGCTTCACCAGCTGTCCCTGCCTGCTCGGACCCGGGTCCGAGGAGCTGCGCG
>NW_025927317.1:0-51315 GCF_016906955.1 Phacochoerus africanus
CACCAGGGAATGAGTCGGACAGGAGAGCTGGTCGACCCCTCTGACCTTCGGTTGGGCATGAGTCGGTCGGGACATTTGTCGAAAGGCTCGGCAGCTTGGACCTAGTGTCCGAGTCGGCAGGGACAGCTGGCCAACCCCGTTTCAGCTCTGACGCAGGACCGATTCGGCTGTAATAGCTGCTAAACCGCCAGGCCCTGCGGACCCACTGTCCCTCGGTCTCTCCGGCCCAGGAATATAATCGGCCTGGACAGCTCTTCGACCCTCTGCCACACGGACCTGTGGTCTGATAGGGACGGGATTTCCGGCCGACCCGTTAAGCCCCTTGGACCTGGGGGACCAAGGTGCCCGGGACAGCTGGGTGGACATCAGGGCCCCTTGGACCCGGGCGAGAGGTCAGCCAGGACTGCTGTGGACCCCGCCCACCCTGGGACCCTCGGACTTCGGACAGAGTCTCCCGGGGACTGCTGGTCGACCCCCGCGGCAGCACGGACCAGGGAAATGTAGGACGGGATAGCTGGTCGACCCCACGGCCCCTTGGATCCCGGCTATGATTCGGTCACGACAACTGGTTGACCTCGCCCCCTCTCATTCCTTGGACCCAGCAGCGAGTCCAGCCGTGACACATTTTCACCACGAGACCCCTTCGCGGCACTCGCCCCTCAACAGCAAGTCGGCCAGGAGAGCTGGTTGACCCTGCAGCCCCTCAGACAAGGGGTCCGAGGTCACCCGGGATAGCTGGTCGACCAAGCGGCCCCTCAGTCTCAGGAACGATTCGGCCGGGGGGTAGTGGTCGACACCATGGCAGCTCAGACAGGGGACTGAGTGGGTTGGGAGAGCTGGTCGACGTCTCGGACCCTCGGTCCCAGGGACCTTGTGGCCGGGAAAGCTGGTCAACCCTGAGGCAACTCGGACCCGCGACCGAGTGGCCCGGGACAGCTGTTTGACCACGCGTTAGCTCGGACAAGGGACACAGTTGGCCGGGAGGCTGGGCGACCCAGAGGCCCTCGGACTTGTGGCCCGATTCCGCCGGGAGATCTGGTCGACCCCGCCACCCTCGGACACTTGGACAAGGGATCAAGTCGGCTGGGGCAGAAGGTCGACTTTGCAACCACTAGGGCCCGGGATCCTATTCGGCTGGGACAGCTGGTCCACACCTTGGACACTCGGACCCGAACGGAATCAGCCGGGACAGCATGTCGACCCCTTGTCGGCTTGGAGATGGGAACGAGTCGCCCGGGAATGCTGGTCAACAACGCAGCCGCATGCACCTTGGAATGAGTCGGACAGGACACCTGGTCGACAACTCAGACACTCCGTGGGGCATGAGTCGGTCGGGACAGCTTGTCGAAAGCTCGGCATATTGGGCCGGGTGTCCGAGTCGGCTCGGAGAGCTGGTCAACCCTGCGGTAACTCAGACCCACTGTCCGAGTCGGCGGGGACAGCTGTTCCACCCCGTTTCAGTTCTGACGCAGGACCGAGTCGGCTGTGATAGCTCCTTAACCGCCAGGCCCTGCGGACCCTCTGTCCCTTGGTCTCTCCGGCCCAGGAATATAATCGGCCTGGACAGCTGTTCCACCCTCTGCCCCACGGACCCGTTGTCCGAGTGGGACAGGACTCACAGCCGACCTTGCAGCCAATTGGACCTGGGGCAACTAGGTGCCCGGGACAGCTGGGTGAACATCCTGGCCCCTTGGACCCGGGCGGAGAGTCAGCCGTGTCAGATGGTGGCCCCGCCCACCCTGGGACCCTCGGAGCTGGGACCGAGTCGCCCGGGACTGCTGGTCGAACCCGCGGCAGCTCGGAGCAGGGAAATTTAGGCCAGGACAGCTGGTTGACCCCGCGGCCCCTTGGAGCCGGGGTCTGAGTCGGTCAGGACAACTGGTCGACCCCGCCCCCTCTCGTTCCTTGGACCCAGCAGCGAGTCAGCCGGGACAAATATTTCACCACGAGACCCCTCGCGGCACCTCTCTCCTCAGCAGCAAGACGGCCGGGAGAATTGGTTGACCCTGCAGCCCCTCAGACACGGGGTCCGAGTCATCCGGGATAGCTGGTCGACCACGCGGCCCCTCGGTCTCGGGAACGAGTCAGCCAGGGTAGTTGGTCGACACCATGGCAGCTCAGACAGGGGACTGAGTGGGTTGGGAGAGCTGGTCGACGTCTCGGACCCCTCGGTCCTAGGGACCTTGTTGGCCAGGAGACATGGTCAACCCCAAGGCAGCTCGAACCCGGGACCGAGTCGGCAGGGAAAGCTGGTAGAACCCACGGCCCCTGGGACGCAGGACCATGTCGGCCGGGAGAACTGGTTGACCTCGTGGAACCCCGGTCCCGGGAATGAGTCGGCCGGGACAGCTGGTCGACCCCGCACCAGCTCGGACCAGGGACCATGTCGGCTGGGTCAGCTGGTCAACCACGCGGCAGCTTGGACACAGGACTGAGTCGGCTGGGACAGCCTGTCGACCACGTGACCCTTGTGACACAGGACCGAGGCGGCCGGGACAGCTGGTCGAACCCTCGGCTCTTTGGACACGGGACCGAGTCACCCGGGACAGTTGGTCGACCCCAAGGATCCTCGGACCCGGGGTCCGAATTGGCCGGGACAGCTGGTTGACTCCACCCCGCATCGGAACCTCGGACCAGAGACCGAGTGGCCCGCGACAGCTGTTTGACCACGCGGGAGCTCGGACAAGGGACAGAGTTGGCCGGGAGGGCTGGTCGACCCAGAGGCCCCTCGGACTTGTGGTCCGATTTGGCCGGGAGATCTGGTCGACCCCGGACACTCGGACAAGGGATAGAGTCGGCCAGGGCAGAAGGTCGTCCCTGCAACCAATAGGGCCCGGGATCCGATTTGGCCGGGACAGCTTGTCCACTCCTTGGAAACTCGGACCCGGGACGGAATCAGCCGGGACAGCGCGTCAACCCCTTGGCTGCTTGGACATGGGAACGAGTCGCCCGGGTAAGCTGGTCAACAGCGCAGCCGCTTGCACCAGGGAATGAGTCAGACAGGACAGCTGGTCGACCCCTCAGACCCTCGGTGGGGCATGAGTCGGTCGGGGCTGCTTGTCGAAAGCTCGGCACCTTGGACCCGGTGTCCGAGTCGGTGGGTCACCTGGTCAACCCCGTTTCAGCTCTGACGCAGGACCAAGTCAGCTGTGATAGCTGGTTAACCGCCAGGCCCTGCGGACCCTCTGTCCCTCGGTCTCTCCGGCCCAGGAATATAATTGACCTGGACAGCTGTTCGAGCCTCTGCCCCACAGACAGGTGGTCTGAGTGGGATGGGACTCCTGGACGACCAAGCAGCACCTTGGACCTTGGGGTCTTGGTGCCCGGGACAGCTGGGTGCCATCGTGGTCCCTTGGACCCGGGGAGAGTCAGCCGGGACAGCTGTTGGACCCCGCCCACCCTGGGACCCTCGGACCTGGGACCGAGTCGCCCGAGACTGCTGGTCGACGCCGCGGCAGCTCGGACAAGTGAAAGAGTCGGCTGGGACAGCTGGTGGACGCCGCATCAGCGCGGACCCGGGACGGAGTCGGCTGGGATAGCTGGTCGAACACTTGGACACTCGGACCCGGGACGGAATCAGCCGGGACAGCACGTCGACCCCTTGGCTGCTTGGACATGGGAACGAGTCGCCCAGGAAAGCTGGTCAACAGCGCAGCCGCTTGCACCAGGGAATGAGTCGGACTGGAGAGCTGGTCGACCCCTCAGACCCTCGGTGGTGCATGAGTCGGTCGGGACACTTTGTCGAAAGCTCGGCAGCTTGGACCTAGTGTCCGAGTCGGCGGGGACAGCTGGCCAACCCCGTTTCAGCTCTGACGCAGGACCGATTCGGCTGTAATAGCTGCTTAACCGCCAGGCCCTGCGGACCCACTGTCCCTCGGTCTCTCCGGCCCAGGAATATAATCGGCCTGGACAGCTCTTCGACCCTCTGCCCCACGGACCTGTGGTCTGATAGGGACGGGATTTCCGGCCGACCGTTAAGCCCCTTGGACCTGGGGGACCAAGGTGCCTGGGACAGCTGGGTGACATCATGGCCCCTTGGACCCGGACGAGAGTCAGCCGGGACTGCTGGTGGACCCCGCCCACCCTGGGACCCTCGGACTTGGGACCGAGTCTCCCGGGACTGCTGGTCGACCCCGCGGCAGCACGGACCAGGGAAATGTAGGCCGGGATAGCTGGTCGACCCCACGGCCCCATGGATTCCGGCTATGATTCGGTCAGGACAACTGGTTGACCTCGCCCCCTCTCATTCCTTGGACCCAGCAGCGAGTCAGCCGTGACACATATTTCGCCACGAGACCCCTCGCAGCACCTCGCCCCTCAACAGCAAGTCGGCCAGGAGAACTGGTTGACCCTGCAGCCCCTCAGACAAGGGGCCCGAGTCACCCGGGATAGCTGGTCGACCAAGCGGCCCCTCAGTCTCGGGAACGATTCGGCCCGGGTAGTTGGTCGACACCATGGCAGCTCAGACAGGGGACTGAGTGGGTTGGGAGAGCTGGTCGACGTCTCGGACCCTCGGTCCCAGGGACCTTGTTGGCCGGGAAAGCTGGTCAACCCCGAGGCAACTCGGACCCGCGACCGAGTGGCCCGGGACAGCTGTTTGACCACGCAGGAGCTCGGACAAGGGACACAGTTGGCCGGGAGGGCTGGGCGACCCAGAGGCCCCTCGGACTTGTGGCCCGATTCCGCCGGGAGATCTGGTCGACCCCGCCACCCCCGGACACTTGGACAAGGGATCAAGTCGGCCGGGGCAGAAGGTCGACCTTGCAACCACTAGGGCCCGGGATCCTATTCGGCTGGGACATCTGGTCCACACCTTGGACACTCGGACCCGGAACGGAATCAGCCGGGACAGCATGTCGACCCCTTGTCTGCTTGGACATGGGAACGAGTCGCCTGGGAATGCTGGTCAACAACGCAGCTGCTTGCACCTTGGAATGAGTCGGACAGGACACCTGGTCGACAACTCAGACACTCCGTGGGGCATGAGTCGGTCGGGACAGCTTGTCGAAAGCTCGGCATATTGGGCCGGGTGTCCGAGTCGGCTCGGAGAGCTGGTCAACCCTGCGGTAACTCAGACCCACTGTCCGAGTCGGCGGGGACAGCTGTTCCACCCCGTTTCAGTTCTGACGCAGGACCGAGTCGGCTGTGATAGCTCCTTAACCGCCAGGCCCTGCGGACCCTCTGTCCCTCGGTCTCTCCGGCCCAGGAATATAATCGGCCTGGACAGCTGTTCCACCCTCTGCCCCACGGACCCGTTGTCCGAGTGGGACAGGACTCACAGCCGACCTTGCAGCCAATTGGACCTGGGGCAACTAGGTGCCCGGGACAGCTGGGTGACATCCTGGCCCCTTGGACCCGGGCGAGAGTCAGCCGTGTCAGATGGTGGACCCCACCCACCCTGGGACCCTCGGAGCTGGGACCGAGTCGCCCGGGACTGCTGGTCGACCCCGCGGCAGCTCGGAGCAGGGAAATTTAGGCCAGGACAGCTGGTTGACCCCGCGGCCCCTTGGAGCCGGGGTCTGAGTCGGTCAGGACAACTGGTCGACCCCGCCCCCTCTCGTTCCTTGGACCCAGCAGCGAGTCAGCCGGGACAAATATTTCACCACGAGACCCCTCGCGGCACCTCTCTCCTCAGCAGCAAGACGGCCGGGAGAATTGGTTGACCCTGCAGCCCCTCAGACCCGGGGTCCGAGTCATCCGGGATAGCTGGTCGACCACGCGGCCCCTCGGTCTCGGGAACGAGTCAGCCGGGGTAGTTGGTCGACACCATGGCAGCTCAGACAGGGGACTGAGTGGGTTGGGAGAGCTGGTCGACGTCTCGGACCCTCGGGCCTAGGGACCTTGTTGGCCGGGAGACCTGGTCAACCCCAAGGCAGCTCGAACCCGGGACCGAGTCGGCAGGGAAAGCTGGTAGAACCCACGGCCCCTGGGACGCAGGACCATGTCGGCCGGGAGAACTGGTTGACCTCGTGGAACCCCGGTCCCGGGAATGAGTCGGCCAGGACAGTTGGTCGACCCCGCACCAGCTCGGACCAGGGACCATGTCGGCTGGGTCAGCTGGTCAACCACGCGGCAGCTTGGACACAGGACTGAGTCGGCTGGGACAGCCTGTCGACCACGTGACCCTTGTGACACAGGACCGAGGCAGCCGGGACAGCTGGTCGAACCCTCGGCTCTTTGGACACGGGACCGAGTCACCCGGGACAGTTGGTCGACCCCAAGGATCCTCGGACCCGGGGTCCGAATTGGCCGGGACAGCTGGTTGACTCCAGCCCGCATCGGAACTTCGGACCAGAGACCGAGTGGCCCGGGACAGCTGTTTGACCACGTGGCAGCTCGGACAAGGGACAGAGTTGGCCGGGAGGGCTGGTCGACCCAGAGGCCCCTCGGACTTGTGGTCCGATTCGGCCAGGAGATCTGGGCGACCCCGCCACCCCCGGACACTCAGACAAGGGATCGAGTCGGCCAGGGCAGAAGGTCGACCCTGCAACCACTAGGGCCCGGGATCCGATTCGGCCAGGACAGCTTGTCCACTCCTTGGACACTCGGACCGGGGACGGAATCAGCCGGGACAGCACGTCGACCCCTTGGCTGCTTGGACATGGGAACGAGTCACCCGGGTAAGCTGGTCAACAGCGCAGCCGCTTGCACCAAGGAATGAGTCAGACAGGACAGCTGGTCGACCCCTCAGACCCTCGGAGGGGCATGAGACGGTCGGGACAGCTTGTCGAAAGCTTGGCACCTTGGACCCGGTGTCCGAGTCGGCGGGTCAGCTGGCCAACCCCGTTTCAGCTCTGACGCAGGACCGAGTCAGCTGTGATAGCTGGTTAACCGCCAGACCCTGCGGACCCTCTGTCCCTCGGTCTCTCCGGCCCAGGAATATAATCGACCTGGACCGCTGTTCGAGCCTCTGCCCCACAGACAGGTGGTCTGAGTGGGATGGGACTCCCGGATGACCAAGCAGCACCTTGGACCTTGGGGACTTGGTGCCCGGGACAGCTGGGTGCCATCGTGGCCCCTTGGACCCGGGCGAGAGTCAGCCGGGACAGCTGTTGGACCCCGCCCACCCTGGGACCCTCGGATCTGGGACCGAGTCCCCCGGGGACTGCTGGTCGATTGCCGCGGCAGCTCGGACCAGTGAAAGAGTCGGCTGGGACAGCTGGTTGACGCCGCATCAGCACGGACCCAGGACGGAGACGGCCGGGATAGCAGGTCGACCACACACCTCCTCAGGCCCGGGTCCGAGTCACCCGGTACAGCTGCTCGAACCTACGCCAGCTCGGACCCGAGACGGAGTCGTCCGGTACAGCTGGTCGACGCCTCGTCAGCTCGGAACCAGGACCGTGTCAGCCGGGAGAGCTGGTCTACCCCATTGTTTTTTGGACCCGGGACCGAATCGGTCAGGATAGGTGGTAGAAGCCGCATCAGCTCAGACCCAGGACCGAGTCAGGTGGGACAGCTGTTCGACACCGTGGCCCTTCGGACCCGGGACTGAGTCTGCCGGGATAGCTGGTCAACCCCACAGCTCCTCAGACCTGGGTCCAAGACTGCCCGGACAGTTGCTCAAACCCGCGTCAGCTCCAACCCGCGACCGTGTTGGCCGGGATTGCTGGACCACACCTCCGTGCTCGGACACGGGACAGAGTGGGCCGGTATATCTGCTCGACCCCACAGCTACTCAGACCCGGCTCCGTGTCACCTGGGACATCTGGATGACACAATGGTAGCTCGGACCGGGACCGAGTTGGCTGGTATAACTGGTCTATGCCACGGCTCCTCAGATCCGGGTCCGAGTCGGCCGGGAGATCTGGTCGACACCGAGGCCCCTCGGACCTGAGACCGAGTCGGCCGAGAGAGCTGGTCGACCCCATATCACTTGGGACCAGGGTCCATTTCAGCCGGGAGAGCGGCTTGACCCCACAGCTCCTCGGACCCGGGTCTGAATTTTTCAGGAGATCTGGTTGACCTCGATAAGATCGAACCCAGGAATGTTTCTGCCGGGAGAGGTTGGTTGACCCAGCGGCCCCTCAGACCCTTGGAGCCAGGGTTGAGTCAGCCGGGAGCAGTAGTCGACCACGTGACCATTCGGACCGGGGTTCGAGTCGGCCGGGAGAGCTGGTCGACCCCGCGGCCCCTCAGAACCTGGACCATGTCGCCCGGGACAATTGGTTGAGCCCACGGTACTTCGTACCCGGGACCGAGTCAGCCGAGAAAGCTAGTCGACCAAAGAGCTACACGGACACGGGTCTGTGTCTGCCGGGACAGCGGGTTCACCCCACCTCAGCTCGAACCCGGGACCGAGTCAGCCGGGATAGCTGTTCGAACCCACAGATGTTTGGACCCGGGACCTAGTCGGTCGGGATATGTGGTCGAACCCGCATCAGATCAGACACAGGACCGAGTCAGCAGGGACAGCTTTTCGACCCCGTGGCCCCCTTGGACCCTCGACCAAGTCTGCTGGGATAGCTGGTCAACCCCACAGCTCCTCAGACCTGGGTCCAAGACTGCCAGGACAGCTGGTCAAACCTGCGTCAGCTCCAACCTGGGACCCTGTTGGCCAGGATTGCTGGAAAACACCGCCGGGCTCGGACCCGGGACAGAGTGGGCCGTTATATCTAGTCGAAACACACAGCTACCCGGACACGGGTCCTGAGACTGTCGGGACAGCTGGTCGACCACGCGGCCCCTGGGACAGGGAGTACATGGCGGACGGGACACCTGGTCGAACACGTGTCAGCTCGGCACTGGACCGAGTCGGCCGGTAGATCTGGTCCAACACACAGCTCCTCACTCCCGGGTCCGTGTCACCTGGGACATCTGGATGACACCACGGTAGCTCGGACACGTGACCGAGTGGGCCGGTATAACTGGTTGATGCCACGGCTCCTGGCACGTGGATCCGAGTCTGCGGGGAGAGCTGGACAACCCCGAGGTCCCCTCGCACCCGGGGTCTGAGTCGGCCAGGAGAGCTGGACGACCCCGCAGCCCCTCAGAACCCTAGACCATGTTGCCCGGGGACAATTCGTTGAGACAATGGTACTCCGTTCCCGGGACCAAGTCACCCAGGAAAGCTGGTCCACCAAAGAGCTACACGGACACGGGTCTGTGTCTACCGGGACAGCGGGTTGACACCACGTCAGTTCAAACCCGGGAACGAGGCGGCCGGGACAGCTGGTCGACCCCGCACCAGCTCGGACCAGGGACCATGTCGGCTGGTGTCTGCTGTTCAAACACGCAGCAGCTTGGACACAGGATTGAGTCGGCTGGGACAGCTGTCGACCCCGTGGCTCTTGTGACACAGCACCGAGGCAGCCGGGACAGCTGGTCGACCCCTCGGCTCCTTGGACACGGACCAAGTCGCCCGGGACAGTTGGTCGACCCAAAGGAACTTCAGACCCGGGGTCCAAATTGGCCGGACAGCTGGTTGACTCCAGCCCGTATCGGAACAACGGACCAGAGACCGAGTGGCCCGGGACAGCTGTTTGACCACGCGGGAGCTCGGACAAGGGACACTGTTGGCCGGGAGGGCTGGTCGACCCAGAGGGCCCCTCGGACTTGTGGTCCGATTCGGCCGGGAGATCTGGTCGACCCCGCCACCCCCGGACACTCGGACAAGGGATCGAGTCGGCCGGGGCAGAAGGTCGACCCTGCAACCTCTAGGGCCCGGGATCCGATTCGGCTGGGACAGCTGGTCCATCCCTTGGACACTCGGACCCGGGACGGAATCAGCTGGGACAGCACGTCGACCCCTTGGCTGCTTGGACATGGGAACGTGTCGTCCAGGAAAGGCTGGTCAACAGTGCAGCCGCTTGCACCCGGGAATGAGGCGGACAGGACAGCTGGTCGACCCCTCAGACCTCGGTGGGGCATGAGACTGTCGGGACAGCTTGTCGAAATCTCGTCACCTTGGACCGGGTGTCTGAGTCGGCTCCGAGAGCTGGTCAACCACTGCGGCAACTCAGACCCGGTCCGAGTCACCCGGTACAGCTGCTCAAAACTCCGGCAGCTCAGACCCGGGACGGCATCCTCCGGTTGCTGGTCGACACCTCATCAGCTCAGAACCAGGACCGTGTTAGCTGGGAGAGCTGGTGTACCCCAGAGTATTTTGGACCTGGGGACCGAGTCGGTCGGGATAGGTGGTCGAAGCCGCATCAGCTCAGACCCAGGACCGAGTCAGGAGGGACAGCTGTTTTGACCCCGTGGCCCCTCGGACCCTCGAACGATTCTGCCGGGATGGCTGGTCAAACCCAGGGCTCCTCAGACCAGGGTCCAAGACTGCCCAGAGAGCTGGTCAAACCCGCGTCAGCTCCAACCCGGGACCGTGTTGGCTGGAATGCTGGACCACACCGATGGGCTCAGACCCGGGACAGAGTGGGCCGGTATATCTGGTCGACCCCACAGCTACTCGGACCCGGGTCCATGTCACCTGGGCCGTGTCGGCCGGGAAAGCTGGTCGACACCGAGGCCCCTCGGATCTGGGACCGAGTAGGCCAGGAGAGCTGGTCGACCCCATATCACTTGGGACCAGGGTTCGATTCACCCGGGACAGCGGCTTGACCCCACAGCTCCTCAGACCCGGGTCCGAATTGGTCTGATCTGGTTGACCTCGATAAGATCGAACCCAGGAACATTTCCGCCGGGAGAACTGGTCGACCCAGCGTCCCCTCAGACCCTTGGAGCCAGGGTCGAGTCAGCGGGACCAGTATTTGACCACGTGACCATTCGGACCAGGGGTCTGAGTCGGCCGGGAGAGCTGGTCGACCCCGCGGCCCCTCAGAACCTGGACCATGTCGCCAGGAACAATTGGTTGACCCCATGGTACTTCGTACCCGGGACTGAGTCAGCCAGGAAAGCTGGTCGGCCCAAAAGCTACACGGAAACGGGTCTGGATCTGCCGGGACAGCGGGTTGACCCCACATCAGCTTGAAATTGGGACCGTTTCGGCCGGGATAGCTGGTCGACACCTTGGACACTCGGACCCGGGAAGGAATCAGCTGGGACAGCACGTCGACCCCTTGGCTGCTTGGACATGGGAACGGTCGCGCCGGGAAAGCTGGTCAACAGCGCAGCCACTTTGCAGCGTGTTTGGCCGGGATTGCTGGACCACACCCTCCGTAAGCTCGGACATCTGGCGAACCAGAGTGGGCCGGATATATCTGCTCGAACCCACAGCTACTCGGCACGCTCCGGTCCGGGTCGTGTCACCTGGGATATCTGGATGACACCACGGTGCATCCTGGACCCGGTCCGCGAATGTAGACCGGTATAAACGTGTCTATGCCAACACGGCTTCCTCGGACCCGGGTCCAAGTCGGGTGCCAGGATGAGGCTGTTTTCCAACACCGAGGCCCCTCAGGACTGGGACTGAGTCATGACGGGAGAGCTTGGTTGACCCGCATATCACTTGGGACCAGGGTCCGAGGCAGCCGGGAGAGTTGCTTGACCCCACAGCTCCTCGGACCTCGGGTCGAATTGGTCAGGAGATCTGGTTTGACCTACGATAAGATCGAAGCCAAGGAACGTTTCCCCGGAGAGCTGGTTGACCCAGCGGCCCGCGAACCCTTGGACCCAGGGTCGAGTCAAGCCGGGAGCAAGTAATTATTCAGACCACGTGACCTTTCGGACCCGGGGTCCGAGTCGGCCGGGAGAGCTGGTCGGCCCCGCGGCACATCAGAAGCTGGACTGTGTTGCCAGGACAGCTGGTCATCCTCGCGGCACCTCGCCCCCCAAGAGCAAGTTGGCCGGGAGAGCTGGTTGACCCTGCAGGCCCTCAGACCCGGGGTCCGAATTATCCGGGATAGCACGTTGACCACGCGGCCCCTCGGCCTCGGGAACGAGTCGGCCTGTGCAGCTGGTCAACACCATGTCAGATCAGACAGGGGACTGTGTGTGTTGGGAGAGCTGGTCGATGTCTCGGACCCTCAGTCCCAGGGACCTTGTTGGCCGGGAGAGCTGTCAACCCCGAGGCAGCTCGGACCCGGGACCAACTCTGCCGGGAAAGCTGGTGGAACCCGCGGCTCCTGGGTCGCAGGACCACGTCGGCCGGGAGAACTGGTGGACCTCGCGGAACCCCGGGCCCGGGAACGAGTCGGCCGGGACAGCTGGTCGACCACGCACCAGCTCGGACCAGGGACCATGTCGGCTGGGTCAGCTGGTCAACCACGCGGCAGCTTGGACACAGGACTGAGTCGGCTGGGACAGCCTGTCGACCCCGTGGCCCTTGTGACACAGGACCGAGGCGGCCGGGACAGCTGGTCGAACCCTCGGCTCCTTGGACACGGGACCGAGTCGCCGGGACAGTTGGTCGACCCCATGGATCCTCGAACCCGGGGTCAGATTCGGCAGGGACAGCTGGTCCATTCCGCGGCAGCTCGGACACAGGATCGAATCGGCCAGGACAGCTGGTCTATCATACGGCCCCTCGGACCCAGGACCGAGTGGACGGGATAGCTGGTCAACACCACGGCTCCTCGGATCTGGGTCCAAGTCGGCCATGACAGCTGGTCGACCCCTTGTCCCCTTGGAACCAGGACAGGGTCGGCTGGGACAGCTGGTCTACAGCACACCCCCTCAGACATGGGATCGTTTCCACTTGGACAGCTGGTCAACCTCTTTGCAACTTCGTTCCTGAGGCCCGAGTCTTGCCGGGACAGAAGGTAGAAACATGTGGCAGCTCGGACACGGGAAAGTTTCGGCCAGGACAGCAGGTCGAGCACGTTCTGCTCAGAAACTCGACCGAGTCTGCCAGGATTGTTGGTCGACCCTGTGGCCCCTCGGATACGGGGACCGAGTTGGCCGGCACATCTCGTTGAACCCTTGGACCAAGGACAAAATCCGCCCAGAATGTTGGTCGACCACATGGCACTGCAGGACCCGGGACCTTGTCGGCCGGGTCAGCTGGTCAACCTCGTGGCACCATCAACCCCCAGCAGCGAGTCGACCATGAACGCTGGTCTACGGCCAGGCCCCTTGGACCCTCGTAGACCTCTCCCTCGGTCTCTATGGCCCAGGAAACCTAGTCAGCCTGGAGAGTTGTTCGACACCGTCCCCTCGGACCCGGGGGTCAGGTCGGCCGGGACAGCTGGTTGACTGCCCGCATCAGCTCGGACCCGGGACAGAACTAGGCCGGGATAGCAGGTCGATCCCCACACCTCCTCAGACCTGCGTCCGAGTCACCCGGTACAGCTGGTCGACCCCACGGCAGCTCGGACCCGGGACCGAGTGGGCTGGTAGAGCTGGTCGACACCTCGTGAGCTCGGAACCAGGACCGTGTCAGCCGGGAGAGCTGG
This sequence comes from Phacochoerus africanus, assembly GCF_016906955.1. Taxonomy (NCBI): domain Eukaryota; kingdom Metazoa; phylum Chordata; class Mammalia; order Artiodactyla; family Suidae; genus Phacochoerus; species Phacochoerus africanus. Next base: position 13,290 of record NW_025927317.1, read on the forward strand.
TAGACCCAAACAGTTTTTTGGACCCGGGACCGATTCTGTCGGGATAGGTGGTGGAACCCAGCATGAGCTCAGGGACCAGGAACGAATCAGCCGGGACAGTTGTTGGACACGGTGGGCCCTCGGACCCAGGACCGAGTCTGCCGGGATAGCTGGTCAACCCCACAGCTCCTCAGACCTGGGTCCAGACTGCCGGGACAGCTGTTCAAAACCAGCGTCAGCTCCAAACCAGGAACGTGTTGGCCAGGATTGCTGGACCACACCGCCAGGCTCGCACCCGAGACCGAGTTGGCTGGTATATCTGGTCGACCCCACTGCTACTCGGCCCAGTGTCTGAGTCTGTTGGGAAAAGCTGGTCTACCACCACGGCCCCTGGGACCGGGAGTACGTGGTTGCCGGTGCAGCTGTCGAACCCCCATGTCAGCACGGAACCAGGACCGAGTTGGACGGTAGATCTCTGGTCCACCCACAGGCTCCTCGCACCTGGGTCCGTGTCACCTGGACATCTGGATGACACCACGGTAGCTCGGACCCGGGACCGAGTGGGGCCGGTATAACTGGTCAATTCCATGCTTCCTCGGGACCCGGGTCAGAGTCGACGGGAGAACTGGTCGACACCGAGGCCTCTCGGACCTGGGACCGAGTCAGCCTGGATAGCTGGTTGACCGCATATCACTTCGGACAAAGTGTCTGAGTCAGCTGGGACAGCTGGTTGACCCCACAGCTCTTCATACCCGGGTCCGAATTGGTCAGGAGATCTGGTTGACCTTGATAAGATCGAACCCAGGAACGTTTCCGCGGTGAGAGCTGGTTGACCCATCGGCCCCTCAGAACAAGACCATGTCGCCCGTGACAATTGCTTGAGCCCATGATACATCGTTCCCGGGACCGAGTCGGCCGGGATAGCTGGTCGACACCCTGGACACTCGGACTCAGGACGGAATCAACCGGGACAGCACTGTTGACCCAGGGCTGCTTGGACATGGAACGAGTCGCCCGGGAGAAAGCTGGTCAACAGCGCAGCCGCTGGCACCTGGGAATGAGTCGGACAGGACAGCTGGTCGAACCCTCAGACCCTTGGCGGGGGCATAAGTCGGTTGGGACAGCTTGTCGAAAGCTCGGCACCTTGGACCCGGTGTCCGAGTCGGTTTGGACAGCTGGTCAACCCCGTTTCAGCTCTGACGCAGGACCGAGTCGGCGGTGATAGCTGCTTAACCGCCAGGCCCTGCGGACTTTCTGTCCCTCGGTCTCTCTGGCCCAGGAATATAATCAGCCTGGACAGCTGTTTGACGCTCTGCAACATGCACCCGTGGTCCGAGTGTGATGGGCTCCCGGCCGAGAGTGAAGCCCCTTTGACCTGGGGGTCCTAGGTGCCCGGGACAGCTGGATGACATTGTGGCCCCGTGGACCGGAGTGAGAGTCAGCCGGGACAGCTGGTGTACCCCGCCCACCCTGGGACCCTCGGACCTGGGGCCGAGTCGCCCGGGACTGCTGGTCGACCCACGGCAGCTCGGACCAGGGAAAGAGTCGACCGGGATAGTTGGTCGACCCCCACTGCCCCTCGGACCCGGGTCTGAGTCGGTCAGGACAAGTGGTGGACCCCAGGTGGTGGACCTCAGACAGGTGACTGAGTGCGTTGGGAGAGCTGGTCGATGTCTCGGACCCTCGGTCCCAGGGACCTTGTTGGCCGGGAGAGCTGGTCAACCATGAGGCAGCTGGAACTCGGGACCGAGTCGGCCGGGAAAGCTGGTAGAACCCGCGGGCCCTGGGACGCAGGACCACGTCGGCCGGGTGAACTGCTTGACCTAGCGGAACCCCGGGCCCGGGACCGAGTCAGCCGGGACAGCTGGTTGACACAACATCTGCACGGACACGGGTCTGGGTCTGCCGGGACAGCGGGTTGACACCAACATCAGCTCGAACCCAGGACCGAGTCGGCCAGGATTGATGGTGGACCCCGCACCAGCACGGACAAGGGACCAGGTCGGCTGGGTCACATTGTCAAACACGCGGCAGCTTGGAAACAAGACTGAGTCGGCTGGGACAGCCTGTCGTCCCCGTTGCCCTTGTGACACAGGACCGAGGCGGCCATGACATCTGGTTGACACCTCGGCTCCTCGGACACGGAACCGAGTCACCCGGGATAGTCGGTCGACCACAAGGATCCTTGGATCCGGGGTCCGAATCAGCTGGGACAGCTGGTTGACTCCACCCCGCCTCGGAAACCTCGGACCAGGGACCGAGTGGGCCCGGGACAGCTGTTTGACCACGCGGGAGCTTGGACAAGGGACACGGCCGGGAGAAACTTGTCGACCCAGAGGCCCTTCGGGTTTGTGATCCTATTCTGCTTGAGATCTCGTCAACCCCGCCACCCCGGAACACTCGGGACAAGGGATCGAGTCAGCCGAGGCAGAAGGTCGACCATGCAACCACTGGTGCCCGGGATCAGATTCGGCCGGGAGATCTGGTTGATACCGCGCGGCAGCTCGGACATGGGACCGAGTCGGCCGGGACAGCTGGTAAACCCGCGGCCCCTTGGAACCAGGACCGGGTGGCCGGGATATCTGGTCGACACCACGGCTCCTCGGATCTGGGTCTAAGTTGGCCAGGACAGCTGGTTCGACACCATGGTCCCTGGACCCAGGACAGAGTCGGCATGGGACAGTTGGTCGACACCACAACCCCTCAGACATGGGATCGTTTCCACCTGGACAGCTGGTCGACCTCTCGGACCCTCGTTCCTGGGGCCTGAGACTGCCGGGACAAAAGGTAGACTGTGCGGCAGCTCGGACACGGGAAATTTGCGACCGGAACAGCTGGTCAACCACGTGGCTGCTCAGACACTGGCCTGAGTCGGCCAGGATTAGTTGGTCGACCCTGTGGCCCCTCGGACATGGGACGAGTTGGCGGCACATCTCATTGAATCACTCGGACCCGGGACAGAATCCCACTCGGAATGCTGGTCGACCCCACGGCTCTGCGGACCCGGGACCTTGTCGGCGGGTTCAGCTGGTCAACCTCGTGGCACCTCAACCCCAGCAGCGAGTCGACCGTGAACGCTGGTCTACGGCCAGGCCCCTGGACCCTCAGTACTCGGTCTCTATGGCCCAGCAAAACCTAGTCAGCCTGGTGAGCTGTTCGACACCCTGCCCCTCGGACCCAGGGTTCAGGTCGGCCGGGACAGCTGGTTGACGCCGCATCAGCTCGGACCCGGGACGGAGTAGGCCGGGATAGCAGGTCGACCCCACACCTCCTCAGACCCGGGTCCGAGTCACCCGGTACAGCTGGTCGACCCCACGGCAGCTCGGACCCGGGACCAAGTGGGCCGGTAGACCTGGTCGACACCATGGTCAGCTCGGAACCGGGACCGTGTCAGCCGGGAGAGCTGGTCGACCCCAAAATTTTTTGGACCCGGGACCGAGTTGGTTGGGATAGGTGGTCGAACCCACAGCAGCTCAGACCCAGGACCGAGTCAGCCGGGACAGCTCTTGGACCCGGTGGGCCCTCGGACCCGGGACCCGAGTCTGCTGGGATAGCTATCAACCCCACAGCTCCTCAGACCTGGGTCCAAGACTGCCCGGACAGCTGGTCAAACCAGCATCAGCTCCAACCCGGACCGTGTTGGTCGGGATTGCTGGACCACACCGCCGGGCTCAGAGTGGCTGGTATATCTGGTCGACCCCACAGCTACACGGACCCGTGTCTGAGTCTGTCCGGGACAGCTGGTTGACACCGTGTCAGCTCGGAACGCGACCGATTCACATGGTAGATCTGGTCCTCCCCACAGCTCCTCGTACCCGGGTCCATGTCACCTGGGACAACTGGATGACAACGAGGTGGCTCAGGCCCGGGACCGAGAGGGCCGGTATAAACTGGTTGATGCCACGGCTCATCGTACCCGGGTCTGAGTCGGCCGGGAGAAGTGTTCGACCCCGAGGACCCTCGGACATGGGACCTAGTCGGCTGGGATGACTGGTCGACCCTATATCACTTCGGACCAGGGTCCGAGTCAGCTGGGACAGCTGATCGAGCCCACAGTTTTTTGGACCCGTAACTGAGTCTGCCGGGATAGCTGGGCAACCCCACAGCTCCTCAGACCTGGGTCCAAGACTGACTTGACAGCTGGTCAAACCCGCGTCAGCTCCAACCTAAACCGTGTTGGCCGGGATTGCTGGACCACACCGCCGGACTCGGACCCTGGGACAGAGTTGGTCGAGTATATCTGGTCGATGCCACAGCTACTCGGACCCGGGTCTGAGTCTATCGGGAGAGCTGGTGACCCCGCGGCCCCTGGGACCGGAGTACGTGGCGGCCGGGGCAGCTGGTCGACCCCGTGTCACCTCAGAACCTGGACCGAGTCGGACGGTAGATTCTGGTCCACCAAACAGCTCCTCGCACCTGGGTCCGTGTCACCTGGAACAACTGGATGAAACCACAATAGCTCAGGACCCACGACCGAGTAGTCCGGTATAAACTGGTCGATGCCACGGCTCCTCGGACACGGGTCCGAGTCGGCTGGGACAGTTGGTCGACCACAAGGATCCTCGGACCTGTGACCGATTCGGCCGGCAGAGCTGGTCTACCCCATATCCCTTCGGAAAAGGGTCCGAGTCAGCCGGGACAGCTGGTTGACCCCACAGCTCCTAGGACCCGGGTCCGAATTGGTCAGGAGTTCTGGTTGACCTCGATAAGATCGAAGCCAAGAACGTTTCCGCCGGGAGAGCTGGTTGACCCAGCGGCCCCTCAGACCCTTGGAACCAGGGTCGAGTCAGCCGGGACCACTATTCGTCCACGTGACCATTTCGTGCCGAGGTCCGAGTCGGCCGGGAGAGCTGATTGACCCCGCAGCCCTCAGAATCAGGACCATGTCGCCCGTCACAATTGCTTGAGCCCACGGTACATCGTTCCCGGGACCGAGTCGGCCGGGATAGCTGGTCGACCGCTTGGACACTCGGACTGGGACGGTAACAGCCGGGAGCACGTCGACCCCTTGGCTGGTTGGTCATGGGAACGAGTCGCCCAGGAAAGCTGGTCAACTGCACAGCCGCTTGCACCCGGGAATGAGTCTGACAGGATAGCTGGTCGACCATCCAGACCCTCGGTGGGGCATGAGTCGGTCGGGACAGCTTGTCGAAAGCTCAGCACCTTGGACCCGGGGTCTGAGTCGGCTTGGACAGCTGGTCAACCCTGCGGTCCCTCCTACCCGGTGTCCGAGGCGGCGGGGACAGCTGGTCTCCCTGTTTCAGCTCTGACGCAGGACGGAGTCGGGGGTGATAGTTGGTGAACCGCCAGGCCCTGCGGACCCTCTGTCCCTCGGTCTCTCCGGACCAGGAATATAATCCGCCTGTACAGCTCTTTGACCCTCTGCCCCACGGGCCCGTGTTCCGAGTGGGACGGGACTCCCGGCCGACCGTGCAGCCCCTTGGACCTGGGGGACCTAGGTGCCCGGGACAGCTGGATGACATTGTGGCCCCTTGGACCAGGGCGAGAGTCAGCCGGGGACTGCTGGTGGACCCCGCCCACCCTGGGACCCTCGGACCTGGGGACCGAGTCACACCTGGGACTGCTGTTCGGCCCCCGCGGCAGCTCGGACCAGGGAAATGTAGGCCGGGACACATGGGCTACCCCGCGGCCCCTTGGACCCGGGGTCTGAGTCGGTCAGGACAACTGGACGACCCCGCCCCCTCTCTTTCCTTGAACCCAGCAGCGAGTCAGCCGGGACAAATATTTCACCACGGGACACATCACGGCAACTCGCCCCTCAACAGCAAGTCGGCCGGGAGAGCTGGTCAACCCCGTGTCAGCTTGGAACTGGGACCGAGTCGGCCGGTAGATCTGGTCCAACCCACAGCTCCTCTCACCCAAGTCTGTCTCACCTGGGACAACTGGATGACACCGCAGTGGCTTGGACACGGGACCGAGTCAGCTGGGATAACTGATCGAAACCACAGCTCCACGGAAACGGGTCCGAGTCAGCCGGGATAGCTGGTCGACACCACAGCTCCTCCGACCCGGGTCGGAGTTGGTCAGCAGATCTGGTTGACCTCGATAAGATCGAACCCAGGAACGTTTCTGCCGGGAGAGCTGGTCGACCCCACGCCCTCTCAGACAATTGTACCCAGGATCGCGTCAGCCAGGGCCACTATTCGACCACGTGACCATTCAGACCCGGTGTCCAAGTCGGCCGGGATAGCTGGTCAACCCCGCGGCCCCTCAGAACCAGGACCATGTCGCCCGGGACATTTGGTTGAACCCACGGCACTACGTACCTGGGACGGAGTCAGCCGGGAAAGCTGGTCGACCCAAGAGCTACACGGACACGGGTCCGTGTCTGCTGGGACAGCGGGTGGACCACACGTCAGCTCGAACCCGGGACCGAGTCGGCTGGGATAGCTGTTCGACCCCACAGATGTTTGGACCCGGGACCTAGTTTGGTCTTGATATGTGCTCGAACCTGCATCAGATGAGACACAAGACCGAGTCAGCCGGGACAGCGGTCGACCCTGCGGCCCCTGGGACCGGGAGTACATGGCAGCCAGGACAGCTCGTTGACCCCGTGTCAGCTCAGAACCAGGACCGAATCAGACAGTAGATCTGGTCCACTCCACAGCTCCTCGCACCCAGGTCCGTGTCACCTGGGACATCTGGATGACACCACGGTAGCTCGGACACGGGACCGAGTGGGCCGGATAACTGGTCGATGCCACAGCTCCTCGGACCCGGGTCCGAGTCGGCCGGGAGAGCTAGTCGACCCCGAGGCCCCTCGGACCTGGGACCGAGTCGGCCGGGAGAGCTGGTCGACCCCATATCACTTTGGACCAGGGTCCGAGTCAGCCGAGACAGCTGGTTGACCACACAGCTCCTCAGACCCGGGTCCGAATTGGTCGGGAGATCTGGTTGAAATCGATAAGATTGAACCCAGGAACGTTTCTCTGCCAGGAAAGCTGGTTGACCCAGCGGTCCTCAAACCCTTGGCCCAGGGTCGAATCAGCTGGGACCACTATTCGACACGTGACCTTTCGGACCCGGGCTCCGAGTCTGCCAGGAGAGCTGGTTGACCCCGCAGCCCTCAGAACCAGGACCATGTCGCCCGGGACAATTGGTTGAAGCCCACGGTACTTCGTACCCTGGAACGATTCAGCCGGGAAAGTTGGTCGACCCAGAGCTACACGGACTCGGGTCCATGTCTGCCGGGACAGCGGGTTGACCCACGTCAGCTCGAACCCATGACCGAGTCGGCCGGGGATACCTGGTCAACCCCTTGGACATTCGGACACGGGACAGAATCAGCCAGGACAGCACGTCGACCCATTGGCTGCTTGGACATGGCAACGAGTCACCCAGGGAAGCTGGTCAAGAGCGCAGCTGCTTGCACCAGGAACAAGTAGGACAGGACAGCTGGTCGAACCTTCAGACCCTCGGTGGGGCATGAGTCGGTTCGGAACAACTTGTCGAAAGTTTGGCGCCTTGGACCAGGGGTCCGAGTCGGCTCGGTCAGCTGATCAACTCTGCGGCCCCTCGGACCCGGGGTCCAAGTCGGCGGGGACAGCTGGTCAACACCCCGTTTCAGCTCTGACGCAGGACCGAGCCGGCTGTGATAGCTGGTTAACCGCCAGGCCCTGCGGACCCTCTGTCCCTCGGTCTCTCCGGCCCAGGAATATAATCGGCCTGGACAGCTGTTCCACCCTCTGCCCCACGGACCCGTGGTCTGAGTGGGACGGGACTCCCGGCCAACCGTGCAGCCCCTTGGCCCTGGGGGACCTAGGTGCCCGGGACAGCTGGGTGTAGTCGTGTCCCCTTGGACACGGGCGAGAGTCAGCTGGGACAGCTCGTGGAACCCGCCCACCCTGGGACCCTCAGACCTGGGACCGAGTCGCCCGGGACAGCTGGTCGACCCCACAGCAGCTTGGACCAGGGAATGAATTGGCCGGGACAGCTGGTCGACCCCCAACCAGCTCGGCCTAGGGACCAAGTCGGGTGGGTCAGCTGGTTAAACACGCGGCCACTTGGACACAGGACTGAGTTGGCTGGGACTGATGTCGACCCCGTGGCCCCTGTGACACTGGACCAAGGCGGCCGGGACAGATGGTTGAACCCTCGCCTCCTCGGACACTGGACCGAGTCGCCCGGGACATATGGTCGACCCCATGGATCCTCAGAACTGGGGTCCGAATCAGCCGGGACAGCTGGTTGACTCCACCTTGCCTCAAAACTTCGGACCAGGGACCGAGTGGCACTGGACAGCTGTTTGACGACGCAGGAGCTCAGACAAGGAACACAGTCGGCCGGGAGAGCTGGTTGAACCCGCGGCAGCTCGGACCAGGGAAAGAGTCGGCGGGGACAGCTGGTCGACTCCACGGATCCTGTGACACAGGTCCGAGGTGGCTGGGAGAGCTGGTCGACCCCTCGGCTCCTCGGACACCGAGTCGCCCGGGACAGTTGGTCCACCCCACGACCCCTCGGACCCAGGACAGAGTCGGCAGGGACAGCTGGTCGACACCACACCCCCTCAGACATGGGATCGTTTCCACCTGGACAGCTGGTCGACCCCTCGGACCCACGTTCCTGGGGCACGAGTCTGCCAGGATAGAAGGTAGACCGTGAGGCAGCTCGGACATGGGAAAGTTGCGGCCGGTACAGCTGGTCAACCACGTGGCTGCACAGACACTGGACCGAGTGGGCCAGGATAGTTGGACGACCCTGTGGCCCCTCGGAAACGAAACCGACTTGGCCGGGACATCTCGTTGAACCCTTGGAACCGGGACAGTATCCACCCTGAATGCTGGTCGACTTCACGGCCCTTCGGACCAAGGATGTTGTCGGCCGTGTCAGCTGGTCAACTTCGTGGCACCTCAACCCCCAGCAGCATGTCGACCATGAACGCTGGTCTACGGCCAGGCCCTTTGGACCATCGATACCTCGGTCTCTATGGGCCAGGAACCTAGTCAGCCTGGAGAGCTGTTCGACACCGTGCCCCTCGGACCCAGAGTTCAGGTTGGCCAGGACAGCTGGTTGATGCCTCATCAGCTCGGACCCAGGACGGAGTCGGCCGGGATAACAGGTCGACCCCACACCTCCTCAGACCCGGGTCCGAGTCACCCGGTAGAGCTGGCCGACCGCACAGCAGCTCGGACCCGGGACCGAGTGGGCCGGTAGAGCTGGTCGACACCCCGTCAGCTTGGACCCGGGACCGTGTCAGCCGGGAGAGCTGATCGACCCCACAGTTTTTTGGACCCGTAACCGAGTCGGTCGGGATAGGTCGTCGAACCCGCATCAGTTCAGACCCAGGACCGAGTCAGCCGGGACAGCTGTTCGCCACCGTGGCCCCTCAGAACCCAGGAACGTTTCCGCCGGAGAGCTGGTTGACCCAGCGGCCCCTCAGACCCTTGGAGCCAGGGTCGAGTCAGCCGGGACCACTATTCGACCACGTGACCATTCGCACCCGGGGTCCAAGTCGGCCGGGAGAGCTGGTCGAACCCACGGCCCCTCAGAACCTGGACCATGTTGCCTGGGACAAATGGTTCAGGCCACGGTACTTCGTACCCGGTACTGAGTCAGCCGCGAAAGCTGGTTGACCCAAGAGCTATACGGACACGGGTCTGTGTCTGCCGGGACAGCGGGTTGACCCCATGTCAGCCTCGAACCCGGGACCGTGTCGGCCGGGATAGCTGGTCGAACACTTGGACACTCGGACCCGGGAAGGAATCAGCCGTGACAGCACGTCGACGCCTTGGCTGTTTGGACATGGGAACGAGTCGCCCGGGAAAGCTGCTCAACAGCGCAGCCACTTGCACCCGGGAATGATTCGGACAAGAGAGCTGGTCGACCCCTCAGACCCTCGGTGGGGCATGAGTCGGTCGGGACAGCTTGTGGAAAGCTAGGCACCTTGGACCCGGTGTCCGAGTCGGCGCGGACAGCTGGTCAAGCCCGTTTCAGCTCTAACGCAGGACCGAGTCGGCTGTGATAGCTGGTTAACCGCCAGGCCCTGCAGAGCTTCTGTCCCTCGGTCTCTCCAGCCCAGGAATATAATCGGCCTGGACAGCACTTCGACCCTCTGCCCCACGGACCCATTTTCCAAGTGGGACGGGACTCCCGGCCGACCATGCAGCCCCTTGGCCCTTGGGGACCTAGGTGCCCGGGACAGCTGGGTGACATCGTGGCCCCTTGGACCCGGGCGAGAATCAGCCGGGACAGCTGGTGTACCACGCCCACCCGGGGACCCTCGGACCTGGGATCCATTCGCCTGGGATTGCTGGTGGACCCCGCGGAAGCTCGGACCAGGGAAATGGTCGGCTGGGACAGCTGGTTGACACCGCATCAGCTCGGACACGGGACGGAGTCGGCCGGGATAGCAGGTCCACCACACACCTCCTCAGACCCGCATCCGAGTCACCCGGTACAGCTGCTTGAACCTACGGCAGCTCGGACCCGGGATGGAGTCGTCCGGTACAGCTGGTCGACGCCTCGTCACCTCGGAACCAAGACCGTGTCAGCCGGTAGAGCTGGTCTACACCACAGTTTTTTAGACACGTGACCGAGTCTGCCGGCATAGCTGGTCAACCCCACAGCTCCTCAGAGCTGGGTCCAAGACTGCCCAGACAGCTGGTCAAACCCACGTCAGATCCAAACCGGGACTGTTGGCCGGGATTGCAGGACCACACCGCCAGGCTCGGACCCGGGACAGAGTGGGCCGGTATATCTGCTCGACCCCACAGCTACTCGCACCCGGGTCCGTGTCACCTGGGACATCTGGATGACACCACGGTAGCTCGGACCCGGGACCGAGTGGGCCGGTATAGCTGGTAGATGCCACGGCTCCACGGACTCGGGTCCGACTCGGCCAGGAGAGATGGTCGACACCATATCACTTGGGACCAGGGTCTGAGTCAGCCGGGAGAGCGGCTTGACCCCACAGCTCCTAGGACCCGGGTCCGAATTGGTCAGGAGATCTGGTTGACCTCGATAAGATTGAACCCAGGAACATTTCCGCCGGGAGAGCTGGTTGACCCAGCGGCCCCTCAGACCCTTGGAGCCAGGGTCGAGTCAGCCGGGACCACTATTCGACCACGTGACCATTCGGACCCGGGGTCCGAATTGGCCGGGAGAGCTGTTCGACCCTGCGGCCCCTCAAAACTTGGACCATTTCGCCCGGGACAATTGTTTGAGGCCATGGTACATCGTACCTGGGACCGAGTCAGCCAGGAAAGCTGGTCGACCCAAGAGCTACACGGACACGGGTCTGTGTCTGCCGGGAGAGCGGGTTGAACCCACGTCAGCTCGAACCAGGGACCGTGTCGGCCAGGATAGCTGGTCGACCCCTTGGACACTCTGACACGGGACGGAATCAGCCGGGACAGCACGTCGACCCCTTGGCTGCTTGGACATGGGAACGAGTCGCCCGGGAAAGCTGGTCAACAGCGCAGCCCCTTGCAGCTGGGAATGAGTCGGACAGGACAGCTGGTCGACCCCTCAGACCCTCGGTGGGGCATGAGACTGTCGGGACAGCTTGTCGAAAGCTCGGCACCTTGGACCCGGTGTCCGAGTCGGCGCGGACAGCTGGTCAACCCCGTTTCAACTCTGACGCAGGACCGAGTCAGCTGTGATAGCTGGTTAACCGACAGGCCCTGCGGACCCTCTGTACCTCGGTCTCTCCAGCCCAGGAATATAATCGGCCTGGAGAGCTGTTCCACCCTCTACCCCAAGGACCCGTGGTCTGAGTGGGATGGGACTCCCGGCCGACCGTGCAGCCCCTTGGACCTGGGGGTCCTAGGTGCCCAGGACAGCTTGGTGAGTTCGTGGCCCCTTGGACCCAGGCGTGAGTCAGAAGGGACAGCTGGTGGACCCCGCCCACCCTGGGACCCTCGGACTTGGGACCGAGTCTCCCGAGACGGCTGGTCGACCCTGCTACAGCTCGGAGCAGGGAAATGTAGGCCGGGACAGCTGGTCGACCCCACGGCCCCTTGGACCCAGGGTCTGAGTCGGTCAGGACAACTGGTCGACCCAGCCGCTCTCATTCCTTGGACTCAGCACCAAGTCAGCCGCGACATAATATTTCAACACATGACCCCTCGCAGCACCTCGCCCCTCAACAGCAAGTCAGCTGGGAGAGCTGCTTGACCTTGAAGCACCTCAGACCCGGGGTCCGAGTCATCCGGGATAGCTGGTCGACCAAGCGGCCCCTCGGGCTCGGGAACGAGTCCGCCGGGTTAGTTGGTCGACACCATGGCAGCTCAGACAGTGGACTGAGTGGGTTGGGAGAGCTGGTCGAGGTCTCGGACCCTCGGTCCCAGGGACCTTGTTGGCCGGGAGAGCTGGTCAACCCCGAGGCAGCTCGGACCCGGGACCGAGTCGGCCGGGAAAGCTGGTAGAACACGCGGCCCCTGGGACACAGGACCACGTCGGCCGGGAGAACTGGTTGACCTCGTGGAACCCCGGGCCCAGGAACGAGTCGGCCGGAACTGCTGGTCGACCCCGCACCAGCTCGGACCATGGACCATGTCGGCTGGGTCAGCTGGTCAACCACGCGGCAGCTTGGACACAGGACTGAGTCGGCTGGGACAGCCTCTCGACCCCATGGCCCTTGTGACACAGGACCGAGGCGGCCGGGACAGCTGGTCGATCCCCGGCTCTTTGGACACAGGACCGAGTCACCCGGGACAGTTGGTCGACCCCAAGGATCCTCGGACCCGGGGTCCGAATTGGCCTGGACATCTGGTGGACTCCAGCCCGCATCAGAACCTCGGACCAGAGACCGAGTGGCCCGGGACAGCTGTTTGACCACGCGGGAGCTCGGACAAGGGACACAGTTGGCCGGGAGGGCTGGTCGACCCAGAGGCCCCTCAGAATTGTGGTCCAATTCGACCGGGAGATCTGGCCAACCCTGCCAACCTCAGACACTCGGACAAGGGATGGAGTCGTCCGGGGCAGAAGGTCGACCCTGCAACCACTAGGGCCCGGGATCCGATTCGGCCGGGACAGCTGGTCCACATATTGGACACTCGGACCCGGGACGGAATCAGCCGGGACAGCACGTCGACCCCTTGGCTGCTTGGACATGGGAACAAGTCCCCCGGGAAAGCTGGTCAACAGCGCACCCGCTTGCACCCGAGAATGAGTCGGACAGTACAGCTGGTCGACCCCTCAGACCATCTGTGGGGCATGAGTCGGTCGGGGCAGCTTGTGGAAAGCTCGGCACCTTGGACCCGGTCTCCGAGTTGGCGGCGACAGCTGGTCAACCCCGTTAGAGCTCTGACACAGGACCGATTCGGCTGTGATAGCTGGTTAACCGCCAGGCCCTGTGGACCCTTTGTCCCTCGGTCTCTCCGGCCCAGGAATATAATCGGCCTGGACAGCTGTTCAACCCTCTGCCCCACAGAACCGTGGTCCAAGTGGGATGGGACTCCCGGCCGACCGTGCAGCCCCTTGGACCTGGGGGACCTAAGTGCCCGGGACAGCTGGGTGACATCATGGCCCCTTGGACCCGGACGAGAGTCAAGCAGGATAACTTGTGGAAGCTGCCCACCTTGGGACCCTCGGACCTGGGACCGAGTCGCCCGGGACTGCTGGTGGACCCCACGGCAGCTCGGACCAGGGAAATGTAGGCCGGGACAGCTGGTCGACCCCGCGGCACTTTGGCCCTCAACAGCAAGTCAGCCGGGAGAGCTGGTTGACCCTGCAGCCCCTCGGACCCGGGGTCCGAGTCGGTAAGGACAACTGGTCGACCCCGCCCCCTCACGTTCCTTGGACCCAGCAGCGAGTCAGCCGGGACAAATATTTCACCACACGACACCTCGTGGCACATCGCCCATCAATAGCAAGTTGTCTGGGAGAGCTCGTTGACATTGCAGCCGCTCAGACCCAGGGTCCAAGTCATCCGGTTTAGTTCGTCAACAACGCGGCCCTTCGGACTAGGGAACGAGTCAGCCGGGGTGTTGGTCAACACCATGGCAGCTCAGACAGGGGATCGTTTCCACCTGGACAGCTGGTCGACCTCTCGGACCCTCGTTCCTGGGGCCTGAGACTGCCGGGACAGAATGTAGACTGTGTGGCAGCTCGGACACGGGAAATTTGCGACCGGAACTGCTGGTCGAGCACGTGGCTGCTCAAACACTGGCCCGACTCAGCCAGGATAGTTGGTCGACCCTGTGGCCATTCGGACACGGGAATGAGTTGGCCGGCACATCTCGTTGAACCCTCGGACCCAGGACAGAATCCGCCCGGAATGCTGGTAGACCACATGGCTCTGCGGACTCGGGACCTTGTCGGCCGTGTCAGCTGGTCAACCTCGTGGCACCTCAGCCCCCAGCAGCGAGTCAACCGTGAACGCTGGTCTACGGCCAGGCCCCTTGGACCCTGGGTACCTCGGTCTCTATGGCCCAGGAACCTAGTCAGCCTGGAGAGCTGTTCGACACCGTGCCCCTCGGACCCAGGGTTCGGGTTGGCCGGGACAGCTGGTTGACGCCGCATCAGCTCGGACCCAGGCGGAGTCGGCCAGGATAGCAGGTCGACCCCAAATCTCCTCAGACCCGGGGCCGAGTCACCCGGTACAGCTGGTCGACCCCAGGGCAGCTCGGACCCGGGACCGAGTGGGCCGGTAGAGCTGGTCGACACCTCGTGAGCTCGGAACCGGGACCGTGTCAGCCGGGAGAGCTGGTCGACCCCACAGTTTGTTGGACCCGGGACCGAGTTGGTCGGGATAGGTGGTCGAACCCACAGCAGCTCAGACACAGGACCGTGTCAGCCGGGACAGCAGTTGGACCCGGTGGGCCCTCGGACCCACGACCGAGTAAGCCGAGATAGCTGGTCGACCCCACAGCTCCTCAGACCTGGGTCCAAGACTGCCGGGACAGCTAGTCAAACCCACGTCAGCTCCAACCTGGGAACGTGTTGGTCGGGATTGCTGGACCACACCTCCGGGCTCGGACCCGGGACAGAGTTGGCCGGTATATCTGGTCCACCCCACAGCTACTAGAACCCATGTCTGAGTCTGTTGGGAAAGCTGGTCGACCCCATGGCCCCTGGGACCGGGAGTACGTGGTTGCTGGGGCAGCTGGTCGACCCCTTGTCAGCAAGGAAACAGGACCGAGTCGGACGGTAGATCCGGTCCACCCCACAGCTCCTCGCACCTCGGTCCGTGTGACCTGGGACATCTGGAGGACACCAGGGTAGCTCGGACCCGAGACCGAGTGGGCCGGTATAACTGGTCAATTCCATGGTTCCTCGGATCCGGGTCAGAGTCGGCCGGGAGAGCTGGTTGACCACGAGGCCCCTCGGACCTGGGACTGAGTCAGCCTGGATAGCTGGTTGGCCCCATATCACTTCGGACAAGGGTCTGAGTCAGCTGGGACAGCTGGTTGACCACACAGCTCTTCATACCCGGGTCCGAATTGGTCAGGAGATCTGGTTGACCTCGATAAAATCCCCCCAGGAACGTTTCCGCCGGGAGAGCTGGTCGACCCAGCGGCCCGTCAGAACCAGGAATATGTCGCCCGTGACAATTGCTTCAGCCCACAATACATCGTTCCCAGGACGGAGTCGGCCGGGATAGCTGGTCGACACCCTGGACACTCGGACTCGGGATGGAATCAACCGGGACAGCACGTCGACACCTTGGCTGCTTTGACATGGGAACGAGTCACCCGGGTAAGCTGGTCAACAGCGCAGCCGCTGGCACCTGGGAATGAGTCGGACAGGACAGCTGGTCGAACCCTCAGACCCTCGGTGGGGCATGAGTCGGTCGGGACAGCTTGTCGAAGATCGGCACCCTGGACCCGGTGTCCAAGTCGGTTTGGACAGCTGGTCAACCCCGTTTCAGCTCTGACGCAGGACCGAGTCAGCTGTGATAGCTGGTTAACTGCCAGGCCCTGCGGACTTTCTGTCCCTCGGGCTCTCCGGCCCAGGAAAATTCTCGGCCTGGACAGCTGTTTGACGCTCTGCACCACAGACCCGTTATCCGAGTGGGATGGGCTCCCGGCCGACAGTGAAGCCCCTAGGACCTGGGGGTCCTAGGTGCCCGGAAGAGCTGGCTGACATTGTGGCCCTGTGGACACAAGTGAGAGTCATCCGGGACAGCTGGTGGACCCCGCCCACCCTGGGACCCTCGGACCTGGGACCGAGTCGCCCGGGACTGCTTGTCGGCCCGCGGCATCTCGGACCAGGTAAAGAGTCGACCGGGACAGTTGGTCGACCCCACTGCCCCTGGGACCCGGGGTATGATTCGGTCAGGAAAGTGGAGGACCCCACCCCCTCTCGTTCCTTGGACCCAGCAGCGAGTCTGCCGCGACAAATATTTCACCACACGACCCTTTGCGGCACCTCGCCCCTCAACAGCATGTCGGCAGGGAGAGCTGGTTGACCCTGCAGCCCCTCAGACCTGGGGTCCAAGTCATCCGTAATAGCTCGTCGACCACGCGGCCCCTCAGTCTCAGGAACGTGTCGGCCTGGGTAGTTGGTCGACACCATCGCAGCTCAGACAGGGGACTGAGTGGGTTGGGAGAGCTGGTCGACATCTCGGACCCTCGGTCCCAGGGACCTTGTTGGCCGGGACAGCTGGTCAACCCCGAGGCAGCTCGGACGCGGGACTGAATCGGCCGGGAAAGCTGGTATAACCCACAGCCCCTGGGACGCAGGACCACGTCAGCCGGGAGAACTGATTGACCTAGCGGGACCCCGGGCCAAGGACCACATCGGCCGGCAAAGCTGGTCGCCCAACAGCTGTACGGACACGGGTCTGTGTCTGCCAGGACAGCGGGTTGACACGTCAGCTCGAACCCAGGACCAAGTCGGCCGGGATAGATGGTGGACCCCGCACCAGCTCGGACCAGGGACCATGTCGGCTGGGTCAGCTGGTCAAACACCCGGCAGCTTGGAAACAAGACTGAGTCGGCTGGGACAGCCTGTCGTCCCCGTGGCCCTTGTGACACAGGACCGAGGCAGCCGGGACATCTGGTTGATCCTTCGGCTCCTTGGACACGGGACCGAGTCGCCCGGGACAGTTGGTCGAAACCAAGGATCCTCGGACCCAGGGTCCGAATCGGCTGGGAGAGCTGGTTGACTCCACCCCACCTCGGAACCTCGGACCAGGGACCGAGTGGCCTGGGACAGCTGTATGACCACGCGGGAGCTCGGACAAGGGACACAGTTGGCCGGGAGGGCTGGTCGACCCAGAGGCCCCTCGGACTTGTGGTCCGATTCGGCCGGGAGATCTGTCGACCCCGCCACCCCCGGACACTAGGACAAGGGATCGAGTCGGCCAGGGCAGAAGGTCGACCCTGCAACCACTAGTGCCCGGTATCAGATTCGGCCGGGAGATCTGGTCGATACCACGGCAGCTTGAACACGGGACCGAGTCGACGGGACAGCTGGTAGACCCTGCGGCCCCTCGGAACCAGGAACGAGTGGCCGGGAGAGCTGGTCGACACCACGGCTCCTTGGATCTGGGTCCAAGTTGGCCAGGACAGCTGGTCACCACCGTGGCCCCTGTACCCATGACAGAGTCGGCTGGGACAGCTGGTCGACACCACACCCCCTCAGACATGGAATCGTTTCCCCTGGACAGCTGGTCGACCTCTTGGACCCTCGGTTCCTGGGGCCTGAGTCTGCCGGGACAGAAGGTAGACTGTGCGGCTGCTCGGACACGGGAAAGTTTCGGCCGGGACAGCTTGGTCGACCACGTGGCTGCTCAGACACTGGCCCGAGTCGGCCAGGATAGTTGGTCGACTCTTTGGCCCCTCGGACACAGGAGCGTGTTGACCGGCACATCTCGTGAACCCTCGGACCCAGGGACAGAATCCGCCCGGAATGCTGGTCGAACCCATGGCCTCTGCGGACCCGGGACCTTGTCGGCCATGTCAGCTGGTCAACCTCGCGGCACCTCAACCCCCAGCAGCTAGTCGACCGTGAACGCTGGTCTACGGCCAGGGCCCCTTGGACCCTCGGTAACCCCCTCGGTCTCTATGGCCAGGATCCTAGTCAGCCTGGGGAGCTGTTCGACACGTGCCCCTCGGACCCGGCGGTTCGGGTCGGCCGGGACAGCTGGTTGAGGCCGCTTAAGGTCGGACCCGGAACGGAGTCGGGCGGGATAGAAGGTCGACCCACACCTCCTCAGACCTGGGACCGAGTCACCGGTACAGCTGGTCGACCCCACGGCAGCTCGGACCGGATGGAGTGGGACGGTAAAGCTGGTCGACACCTCGTGAGCTCGGAACCAAGACCGTGTCAGCCGGGAGAGCTGGTCGACCATACAGTTTTTTGGACGCGGGACCAAGACGGTCGGGATATGTGGTCGAAGCCGCAGCGGCTCAGACCCAGGACTGAGTCAGCCGGGACAGCTGTTCAACAACATGGCCCCTCGGACACGGGACCGAGTCTGCCGGAAAAGCATATCGACCCAACAGCTGCACAGACACGGGTCCGTGTCTGCCGGGACAGCGGGTTGATCCCACGTTTGTTCGAAGGAAGGACCAAGTCGGCCTGGATATCTAGTTGACCCCTTGGACACTCGGACCCTAGATGGAATCACCCGGGACATCACGTCGACCCCTTGGCTGCTTGGACATGGGAACGAGTCGCCCGGGAAAAGCTGGTCAACAGCGCAGCCACTTGCACCCGGGAATGAGTCAGACAGGACAGCTGGTCGACCCCTCAGACACTCGGTGGGGCATGAGTTGGTCGGACAGCTTGAAAGCTCGTCACCTTGGACCGGGTTGTCCAAGTCGGCTCGGACAGCTGGTCAAGCCTGCGGCAACTCAGACACAGTGTCCGATTCGGCGGGGGCAGCTGGTCAACCCCGTTCAGCTCTGACGCAGGACCCGAGTTGGCTGTGATAGCTGGTTAACCACCAGGCCCCTGCGGACCCTCTGTCCCTCGGTCTCTCCGGCCCAGGAATATAATCGGCCTGGACAACTGTTCCACCCTCTGCCCCACGGACCTGTGGTCCGAGTGGGATAGGACTCCCGTCGACCGTGCAGCCCCTTGGACCTGGGGGTCCTACGTGCCCGGGACAGCTGGGTGACATCGTGGCACCTTGGACCCGGGCGAGAGTCAGCCGGGACAGCTGGTGGACCCCGCCCACCCTGGGACCCTTGTACCTGGGACCGAGTCACCCGGGACTGCCGGTCGAGCCTATGGCAGCTCGGAGCAGGGAAAGAGTCGGCTGGGATAGCTCGTTGACGCCGCATCAGCTCGGACCCGGGCGGAGTCGGCCGGGATAGAAGGTCGACCTCACACCTCCTCAGACCCGGGTCCGAGTCACCCAGTACAGCTCCTCGAACCTACAGCAGCTCGGACCCACCACGGAGTCGTCCAGTACAGCTGGTCGACACCTCCTCAGATTGGAACCAGGACCGTGTCAGCTGGGAGAGCTAGTCTACCCCACAGATTTTTGGACCAGGGTCCGAGTCGGTCAGGATAGGTGGTAGAAGCCGCATCAGCTCAGACCCAGGACCGAGTCAGTCTGGACAGCTGTTTGACACCGTGGCCCCTCGACCCGGGACCGAGTCTGCTGGGATAGCTGGTCAACCCCACAGCTCCTCAGACCTGGGTCCAAGACTGCCCGGACAGCTGGTCAAACCCCCGTCAGCTCCAACCCGGGACCGTTTTGGCCGGGATTGCTGGACACACCGCCGGGCTCGGACCCGGGACAGAGTGGGCCGGTATATCTGCTCGACCCCACAGCTACTCGCACCCGGGTCCGTGTCACCTGGGACATCTGGATGACATCACGGTAGCTCGGACCCGGGACCGAGTGGGCTGGTATAACTTGTCGATGCCACAGCTCCTCGGACCCGGGTCCGATTCGGCCAGGAGAGCTGGTCGACCCGGAGGCCCCTCGGACCTGGGACCGAGTTGGCTGGGAGAGCTGGTCAACCCCATATCACTTGGGACCAGGCTCCGAGTCAGCCGGGAGAGCTGCTTGACCCCACAGCTCCTCGGACCTGGGTCCGAATTGGTCAGGAGATCTGGTTGACCTCGATAAGATCGAACCCAGAAACGTTTCCGCCGTGAGAGCTGGTTGACCCAGCGGCCCCTCAGAACCTGGACCATGTCGCCCGGGACAATTGGTTGAGCCCATGTTACTTCGTACCTGCGACCGAGTCAGCCGGGAAAGCTGGTCGACCAAAGAGCTACACGGACACGGGTTTGGAGAGCTGGTCGACGTCTCAGACCCTCGGTCCCATGGAGGGTCAGCTCCAACCCGGGACCGTGTTGGCTGGAATTGCTGGACCACACCGATGGGCTCAGACCCGGGACAGAGTGGGCCGGTATATCTGGTCGACCCCACAGCTACTCAGACCCGGGTCCGTGTCACCTGGGTCCGAGTCGGCCGGGAGAGCTGGTCGACCCCATATCACTTGGGACCAGGGTTCGAGTCACCCGGGACAGCGGCTTGACCCCACAGCTCCTCAGACCCGGGTCCGAATTGGTCTGATCTGGTTGACCTCGATAAGATCGAACCCAGGAACATTTCCGCCGGGAGAACTGGTCGACCCAGCGTCCCCTCAGACACTTGGAGCCAGGGTCGAGACAGCCGGGACCAGTATTTGACCACGTGACCATTCGGACCAGGGGTCCGAGTCGGCCGGGAGAGCTGGTCGACCCCGCGGCCCCTCAGAACCTGGACCATGTCGCCAGGAACAATTGGTTGAGCCCACGGTACTTCGTACCCGGGACTGAGTCAGCCGGGAAAGCTGGTCGGCCCAAAAGCTACACGGAAATAGATCTGGGTCTGCCGGGACAGCGGGTTGAACCCACATCAGCTTGAAATTGGTACCGTTTCGGCCGGGATAGCTGGTCGACACCTTGGACACTCGTACCCGGGAAGGAATCAGCCGGGACAGCACGTCGACGCCTTGGCTGCTTGGACATGGGAACGAGTCGCCCGGGAAAGCTGGTCAACAGCGCAGCCGCTTGCACCCGGGAATGAGTCGGACAGGAGAGCTGGTCGACCCCTCAGACACTCGGTGGGGCATGAGTCGGTCGGGACAGCTTGTCAAAAGCTCGGCACCTTGGACACGGTGTCCGAGTCGGCGGGGACAGCTGGTCAACCCCGTTTCAGCTCCGACGCAGGACCGAATCGGCTGTGATAGCTGCTTAACCGCCAGGCCCTGTGGACCCTCTGTCCCTCGGTCTCTCCGGCCCAGTTGTATAATCGGCCTGGACAGCTGTTCCACCCTCTGCACCATGGACCCGTGGTCTGAGTGGGATAGGACTCC
Source organism: Phacochoerus africanus (assembly GCF_016906955.1). Classification (NCBI taxonomy): domain Eukaryota; kingdom Metazoa; phylum Chordata; class Mammalia; order Artiodactyla; family Suidae; genus Phacochoerus; species Phacochoerus africanus. Next base: position 34,499 of record NW_025927317.1, read on the forward strand.
CGGCCGACCGTGCAGCCCCTTGGACCTGGGGGTCCTAGGTGCCCGGAACAGCTGTGTGACATCGTGGTCCCTTTAACCCAGGCGAGAGTCAGCCGGGACATCTGGTGGACCCCACCACCCTGGGACCCTCGGACCTGGGACCGAGTCGCCCAGGACTGCCGGTCAACTCTGCGGCAGCTCGGACCAGGGAAATGTAGGCCGGGACATCTTCTCGATCCTGCAGCCCATTGGACCCGGGGTCTGAGTCGGTTAGGAGAACTGGTCGACCCCGCCCCCTCTCATTCCTTGGACCCAGCAGCCAGTCAGCCGGGACAAATATTTCACCACACGACCCCTTGCGGCACCTCGCCCCTCAACAGCAAGTCGTCCGGGAGAGCTGCTTGACCCTGCAGCTCCTCAGACACGGGGTCCGAGTCAGCCGGGATAGCTGGTCGACCCCACAGCTCCTCGTAAAGGGGTCCGAGTCGGCCGGGACAACTGATCGACCCCGCGTCAGCTCAGACCCGGGAACGAGTTTGCCAGGATAGCTACTCGACCCCACAGCTCTTCGGACTCATGTCATTGTCACCCGAGACAGCTGGTCGATTCCACGACAGCTCAGACACGGGACTGAGTCTGTTGGGAGTGCTGGTCAACGTCTCAGACCCTCGGTCCCAGGGCCTGTGTGAGCCGGGAGAACTGGTTAATCCCACAGCACCTCAGAGCCACGACCGAGACGGCCGGGACAGCTGTTCGACACTGCAGCCACTTGTTCCCGTAGCCCAAGGTGGCCGGGACAGTGGTCTACCCCTTGGAGCCTCGGTCCCGGGGTCCGAGTTGGCCGGAAGAGTTGGTAGACACTGTGGCATCTCAGACACTGGGTCCCAGTCAGCCAGGACACCTGGTCGACCCATCGGACCCTCGGTCCCAAAGCTCGAGTCGGCTGGGACAGCTGGTCGATCCCACAGCCCCTCGGACCTGTGAACGAGTCGGCCGGGATAGTTGGTCGAACACACAGCATCTCAGACCCGGGGTCCTAATCTGCCAGGATACCTGGTCAACATCGTGGCCCCTCGGAAACCTGACCAAGTCGACCAGGACCGCGGGTCGACCCTGCGGCAACTCGGAACCGGGACCGAGTCGGCCGGCACATATGGTCGAGCACGAGGCCCCTCGGACTTGGGACCGAGTCACCCGGGAGAGCTGGTCGAACCCTTGGACATTTAGACCCGGGACAGTGTCGGCCGGGAAAGCTCATGAAACACTCGGCTCCAGGGACACGAAAAGAGTTGCCCGGGACAGCGGGTCAACACCGCAGCCGCTTGGACCCGGGAACGAGTCGGCCAGGACAGCTGGTCGACCCCATGGCAGCTCGGACATGGGACCGAGTCGGCCGGGATAGCTGGTCCATCCTGCATCATCTCAGAGCCAGGATCGAGTCGGCTGGGAGAGCTGGTCGACCCCGCAGACCCTCAGACCCTCGGACCCAGGGTCGAGTCAGCCAGGACTAATATTGACCACGTGACCCTTCGGAACCAGGGTCCGAGTTGCCGGGGCAGCTGGTCGACTCCACAGCAGCTCGGACAGGGAAACGAGTTGATCGAGGGAGCTGGTCGATGCCTCTTATCCTCGGTCCCAGGGCCTGAGTCGGCCTGGAAAGCTGAGGCAACTCGGACACTGGACCGAGTCGGCCGGGACAGATGATCAACCCCGTGGACCCCGAAAGGTGGACCATGCGGGCAGGGACAAATGGTTGAGCCCTCGGCCCCACGGATACGGGAACGAGTCGGCCGGAACAGCAGGTTGACCCCGCATCAGCTCGGACCCAGGACCGAGTCAGTTGGGATAGCTGGTCCACCCCGAGGCCCCTCGCACCCAAGGTCCGTGTCAGCCAGGAAAGCTGGTCGACCCAGCGTCAGCTCGGATCCGGGACCGAGACGGCCAAGATAGCTCGTCGACCCCACAGCTCCTTGTACCCTGGTCCACGTCGGCTGTGACAGCTGGTCGAACACACGGCAGTTCAGACCCGGGCCAGAGTGGGCCGTGACAGCTGGTCACCCCACGTCAGCACGGACACAGGACTGAGTCGGCCGGGAGAGCTGGTCGACTGATCAACTCCTCGGACCCTGGGTCCGAGTCGGCCGCGAGAGCTGGTCGAACCCGCATAAGCTGAAACCCAAGTCAGCCGGGAGTGATTGTCGACCCAAAAGCTCCTCAGACAACTCGGACTCTCGGTCCTGGGTCCCGTGTCAGCCGGGAGAGCTGGGCGACCATGTGCCCCCAGAGAACCAGGACTATGTCAGCCAGGACAAATGGTTGAGCCCGCACGACCTCAGGCCCGGGAACGAGTCAGCCGGGATAGCTGGTCGACCCCGAGGCAGCTCGGATCCGGGACCGAGTCAGCTGGGAAAGCTGGTAGAACCCGCGGCCCCTGGAATGCAGGACCACGTCGGCCGGGAGAACAGGTTGACCTCGGGGAACCCCAGGCCCAGGAACGAGGCGGCCGGGACAGCTGGTCGACCCCACAACAGCTCGGACCAGGGACCATGTCGGCTGGGTCAGCTGGTCAAACACGCGGCAGCTTGGACACAGGACTGAGTCGGCTGGGACAGCCTGTCGACCCCATGGCCCTTGTGACACAGGACCGAGGTGGCCGGGACTGCTGGTCGACCCCTTGGCTTCTTGGACATGGGACCGAGGCGCCCGGGACAGTTGGTCGACCCAAAGAATCCTTGGACCCGTGGTCCGAAGTGGCCAGGGCAGCTGGTTGACTCCAGCCCGCATCGGAACCTCGGACCAGAGACCGAGTGGCCCGGGACAGCTGTTTGACCACGCGGGAGCTCGGACAAGGGACACAGTTGGCCGGGACGGCTGGTCGACCCAGATGCCCCTCGGACTTGTGGTCCGATTCGGCCGGGAGATCTGGTCGACCCCGCCACCCCCGGACACTCGGACAAGGGATCGAGTCGGCCGAGGAAAATGGTCCACCCTGCAACTATTAGGGCCCGGTATCTGATTCGTCTGGGACACATGGTCCACCCTTGGACACTAGGACCCAGGACGGAATCAGCTGGGACAGCACGTCGACGCCTTGGCTGCTTGGACATGGGAACGTGTCACCCGGGAAAGCTGGTCAACAACGCAGCCGCTTGCACCCGGGAATGAGTCGGACAGGAGAGCTGGTCGACCCCTCAGACCATCTGTGGGGCATGAGTCGGTCGGGGCAGCTTGTGGAAAGCTCGCACCTTGGACCTGGTGTCCGAGTTGGCGGGACACTGGTCCATACCCGTTTCAGCTCTGACGCAGGACCGGTTCGTCTGTGATAGCTGGTGAACCGCCAGGTCCTGCGGACCCTCTGTCCTCGGTCTCTCCGGCCCAGGTGTATAATCGGCCTGGACAGCGTGTTCCACATCTGCCCCACGGACCCGTGGTCCATTGTGGGATGGAAATTCCCGGCCGACCGTGCATCCCCCCGTTGACCGGGGGACCTAGATTCCCAGGACAGCTGGGTTGACATCGTGCCCCTTGGACCCGGGCGAGAGTCAAGCCCGGGACAGCTGGTGGACCCCCGCCCCAACCTGGGACCCTCGGAACCCTGGGACCGAGTCGCCCCGGGACTTGCTGGTCGACCCCAGCGGCAAATCGGACCACGGAAAGCGTTCGGCTGGGACAGCTGTTGACGCCGCATAAGCGCTGACCCGGGACGGAGTCGGCCGGGATAGCAGGGTCGACACAGACCTCCTAAGACCGGGTCCGAGTCACCCGGTACAGCTGCCTCGAACCTACGGCAGCGTCGGACCCGGGACGGAGTCGTTGGTACAGCTGGTCAACACCCTCGTCAGCTTGGAACCAGGACCGTATCAGCCGGGAGAGCTGGTCTACCCCACAGTTTTTTGGACCCGGGACCAAGTCGGTTGGGATAGGTGGTGCAATCCGCAGCAGCTCAGCCCAGGAACGAGTCAGGCGGGACAGCTGTTCGACATGTGGCCCCTCAGACCCGGAACCGAGTCTGCCGGGATAGCTGGTCAACCCCACAGCTCCTCAGACCTGGGTCCAAGACTGCCCGGACAGCTGGTCAAACCCGCGTCAGCTCCAACCCCAGGACCGTGTTGGCCAGGATTGCTGGACCACACCGCAGGGCTCAGACCCGGGGACAGAGTGGGCCCGGTATAACTGGTCGAAGCCACGGCTCCCTCGGACCCGGGTCCCAGTCGGCAGGGAGAGCTGGTCGACACCGAGGCCTCTCGGACCTGGGACCGAGTCGGCCGGGAGAGATGGTCGACCCCATATCACTTTGGGACAGGGTCCAATTCACCCGGGACAGCGGCTTGACCCCACAAATCCTTGGACCCAAGTCCGAATTGGTCAGGACATCTGGTTGACCTAGATAAGATCGAACCCAGGAACATTTCTGCCGGAGAGATGGTTCACCCAGCGGCCACTTAGACCCTTGGGCCCAGGGTCGAGTCAGCCAGGGACCACTATTCGACCACATGACCATTTGGACCCGGGGTCCGAGTCGACCGGTTAGAGCGGGATGACCCCGTGGCCTCTCAGAACCTGGACCATGTCGCCCGGGACAATTGGTTGTGCCCTGGTACCAGGCCCTCGTTCCTGGGACTGACTCAGCCGGGAAAGCTGGTCGAAAAAGAGGCTACACGGACACGGGTCTGTGTCTGCCGGGACAGTGGGTTGACCCCAAGTCAGCTCGAACCCGGGACCGAGTCGGCCAGGATAGCTGGTCGAAACTTGGACACTCGGACCCGTGAACAGAATCAGACCGCCGGGACATCACGTCGACCCCTTGATGCCTGACATGGGGAACGAGTCGCCCGGGAAAGCTGGTCAACAGGCAGCCACCGCTTGCAACCCGGGAATGATTCGGACAGGACAGCTGGTCGACCCTCAGACCTCGGTGGGGCATGAGTCGGTCGGGTCAGCTTGTCGAAGCTCGGCAGCTTGGACCCGGTGGCTGAGGTGGCGGGGACAGCTGTGAACCCCCGTTTCAGTTCCTGACGTCAGGACCCGAGTTGCTGTGATAGCTGGTTAACATCCAGGCGCTGCGGACCCTCTGTCCCTCGGTCTCTCCGGCCCAGGAATATAATCGGCCTGGACAGCTGTTCCACCCTCTGCCCCACGGACCCGTGGTCTGAGGGGGATGGGACTCCCAGCCGACCGTGCAGCCCCTTGGACCTGGGGGTCCTACGTGCCCGTGAGAGCTGGGTGACATCGTGGCCCCTTGGACCCGGGCGAGAGTCAGCCAGGTCAGCTGGTGGACCCCGCCCACCCTGGGACCCTCGGACCAGGGACCGAGTCGCCTGGGACGGCTGGTCGACCCAGCGGCAGCTTGGACCAGGGAAATGTAGGCCGGGACAGCTGGTCGACCCCGCGGGCCCCTTGGACCCAGGGTCTGAGTCGGTCAAGACATCTGGTCGACCCAGCCCCTCTCGTTCCTTGGACCCAGCATCGAATTAGCCAGGACACACATTTCACCACGCGACCCCTCGTGGCACCTCGCCCCTCTACAGCAAGTCAGCCGGGAGAGCTTCTTGACTTGCAGAACGACCCCGCACCAGCTCGGACCAGGGACCATGTCGGCTGGGTCAGCTGGTCAAACCTGCGACAGCTTGGACACAGGACTGAGTCGGCTGGGACAGCCTGTCGACCCCATGGCCCTTGTGACACAGGACCGAGACGGCCGGGACTACTGGTCCGCCCTCGGTTCCTTGGACACGGAACCGAGTCCCCTGGGACAGTTGGTCGACCCCAAGTATCCTTGGACCCGGGCTCCTAATTGGCCGGGACAGCTGGTTGACTCCAGCCCACATCGGAACCTCGGACTAGAGACCGACTGGCCCGGGACAGCTATTTGACCACGCGGGAGCTCGGACAAGGGACACAGTTGGCCGGGAGTGCTGGTCGACCCAGAGGCCCTCGGACTTGTGGTCCGATTTGGCCGGGAGATCTGGTCGACCCCCGCCACCCTCGGACTCTCGGACAAGGGATCGAGTTAGCCGGGGCAGAAGGTCGACCCTGCAACCACTAGGGCCCGGGATCCGATTCGGCCAGGACAGCTGGTCCACCCCTTGGACACTCGGACCCGTGATGGAATCAGCCGTGACAGAGTCGTCTGGGACAGCTGGTTGAAGCTGCATCAGCTCGGACCCGGACAGAGTCGGCCGGGATAGCAGGTCGACCCACACACCTCCTCAGACCCGGGTACGAGTCACCCGGTTATAGCTGCTCGAACCTACGGCAGCTCAGACCCTGGACGGAGTTGTCCGATACAGCTGGTCGACACCTCGTCAGCTTGGAACCCGGACCGTATCAGCCGGGAGAGCTGGTCTACCCCACAGTTTTTTGGACCCGGGACCGAGTCGGTCCGGATAAGTGGTCGAAGCAGCAGCAGCTTAGATCCAGGACTGAGTAAGGTGGGACAGCTGTTCGATCCTGTGGCCCTTCGGACCCGGGATCGAGTCTGCCAGGATAGCTGGTAAAACACACAGCTCCTCAGACCTGGGTGCAAGACTGCCCGGACAGCTGGTCAAACCCGCGTCAACTCCAACCCGGTACCGTGTTGGCCGGGATTGCTGGACCACACCACCGGGCTCGGACCCGGGGCAGAGTGGGCTGGTTTATCTGCTCGACCCCACAGCTACTCGGACCCGGGTCCGTGTAACCTGGGACATCTGGATGACACCTCGGTAGCTCGGACCTGGGACCGATTGGGCGGGTATAACTGGTCGATGCCACGGATCCTCAGACCCGGGTCCGTGTCAGCCAGGAGAGCTGGTCGACCCAGAGGCCCCTCGGACCTGGGACCGAGTCGGCCGGGAGAGCTGGTCGAAACCTCGCCTCCTTGGACAGGGGAAGGACGCACCCGGGACCGTTGGTCGACCCCAAGGATTCTCGGACCCGGGTTCCGAATTGGCCGGGACAGCAGGTTGACTCTACCCCGCATCGGAACCTCGGACCAGAGACCGAGTGGCCCGGGACAGCTGTTTGACCACGCGGGAGCTCGGACAAGGGACACATTTGGCCGGGAGGGCTGGTCGACCCAGAGGCCCCTCGGACTTGTGGTCCGATGCGGCCGGGAGATCTGGTCGACCCCACCACCCCCGGACACTCGGACAAAGGATCGAGTCGGCCGGGGGCAGAAGGTCGTCCCTGCAACCACTAGGGCCCGGGATCCGATTCAGCCGGGACAGCTGGTCCACCCATTGGACACTCGGACCCGCGACGGAATCAGCTGGGACAGCACGTCGACCCCTTGGCTGCTTGGACATGGGAACGAGTCGCCTGGGAAAGCTGGACAACAGCGCAGCCGCTTACACCGGGAATGAGACGGACAAGACAGCTGGTCGACCCCTCAGACCCTCGGTGGGGCATGAGTCGGTCGGGGCTGCTTGTCGAAAGCTCGGCACCTTGGACCCGGTGTCCGAGGTGGCGGGGACAGCTGGTCAACCGGTTTCAGCTCTGACGCAGAACCGAGTCGGCGGTGATAGCTGGTTAACCGCCAGGCCCTGCAGAGCTTCTGTCCCTCGGTCTCTCCGGCCCAGGAATATATTCGGCCTGGACAGCTGTTTCCACCTCTGCCCCACGGACCCGTGGTCCATGTGGGATGGAACTCCTGTCCAACCGTGCAGCCCCTTGGACCTGGGGGACCTAGTGGCCTGAGACAGCTGGGTGACATCATGGCCTCTTGGACCAGGGCGAGAGTCAGCCGGGGACTGCTGGTTGTCCCCGCCCACCCTGGGACCCTCGGACTTGGGACCGAGTCTCCCGGGACTGCTGGTCGACCCCGCGGCAGCACGGACCAGGGAAATGTAGGCCGGGACAGCTGGTCGACACCAGGGCCCCTTTGGATCCCGACTATGATTCGGTAAGGACAACTGGTTGACCTCGCCCCCTCTCATTCCTTGGACCCAGCAGCGAGTCAGCTGGGACAAATATTTCACCACGAGACCCCTCGCAGCACCTCGCCCCTCAACAGCAAGTCGGCCAGGAGAGCTGGTTGACCCTGCAACCCCTCAGACAAGGGGTCCGAGTCATCCGGGATAGCTGGTCGACCAAGCGGCCCCTCCGTCTCGGGAACGATTCGGCCGGGGTAGTTGGTCGACACCATGGCAGCTCAGACAGGGGACTGAGTGGGTTGGGAGAGCTGGTCGACGTCTCGGACCCTCGGTCCCAGGGACCTTGTTGGCCGAGAAGGCTGGTCAACCCCGAGGCAGCTCGGACTCGCGACCGAGTGGCCCGGGACAGCTGTTTGACCACGCAGGAGCTCGGACAAGGGACACAGTTGGCCGGGAGGGCTGGTCGACCCAGAGGCCCCTCGGACTTGTGGCCCGATTCCGCCGGGAGATCTGGTCGACCCCGCCACCCCCGGACACTTGGACAAGGATCAAGTCGGCCGGGGCAGAAGGTTGACCCTGCAACCCCTAGGGCCCGGGATCCTATTCGGCTGGGACATCTGGTCCACACCTTGAACACTCGGACCCGAACGGAATCAGCCGGGACAGCACGTTCACCCCTTGTCTGCTTGGACATGGGAACGAGTCGCCCGGGAATCCTGGTCAACAACACACCTGCTTGCACCTTGGAATGAGTCGGACAGACACCTGGTCGACAACTCAGACACTCCGTGGGGCATGAGTCGGTCGGGACAGCTTGTCGAAAGCTCGGAATATTGGGCCGGGTGTCCGAGTCGGCTCGGAGAGCTGGTCAACCCTGCGGTAACTCAGACCCACTGTCCGAGTCGGCGGGGACAGCTGTTCCACCCTGTTTCAGTTCTGACGCAGGACCGAGTCGGCTGTGATAGCTCCTTAACCGCCAGGCCCTGCGGACCCTCTGTCCCTCGGTCTCTCAGGCCCAGGAATATAATCGGCCTGGACAGCTGTTCCACCCTCTGCCCCACAGACCCGTGGTCCGACTGGGACGGGACTCACGGCCGACCTTGCAGCCAATTGGACCTGGGGCAACTAGGTGCCCGGGACAGCTGGGTGACATCCTGGCCCCTTGGACCCGGGCGAGAGTCAGCCATGTTAGCTCGTGGAACCCGCCCACCCTGGGACCCACGGAGCTGGGACCGAGTCGCCCGGTACTGCTGGTCGACCCCGCGGCAGCTCGGAGCAGGGAAATTTAGGCCGGGACAGCTGGTTGACCCCGCGGCCCCTTGGAGCCGGGGTCTGAGTCGGTCAGGACAACTGGTCGACCCCGCCCCCTCTCGTTCCTTGGACCCAGCAGCGAGTCAGCCGGGACAAATATTTCACCACGAGACCCCTCGCGGCACCTCTCTCCTCAGCAGCAAGACGGCCGGGAGAATTGGTTGACCCTGCAGCCCCTCAGACCCGGGGTCCGAGTCATCCGGGATAGCTGGTCGACCACGCGGCCCCTCGGTCTCGGGAACGAGTCGGCCGGTGCAGTTGGTCGACACCATGGCAGCTCAGACAGGGAACTGTGTGTGTTGGGAGAGCTGGTCGACGTCTCGGACCCTCGGTCCTAGGGACCTTGTTGGCCTGGAGAGGTGGTCAACCCAAAGGCACTCAAACACGGGACCGAGTCGGCCGGGAAAGCTGGTAGAACCCACGGCCCCTGGGAAGCAGCACCATGTCGGCCGGGAGAACTGCTTGACCTTGCGGTACCCCGGGCCCGGGAATGAGTCGGCCGGGACAGCTGGTCGACCCCGCACCAGCTCGGACCAGGGACCATGTCGGCTGGGTCAGCTGGTCAACCACGCGGCAGCTTGGACACAGGACTGAGTCGGCTGGGACAGCCTGTCGACCACGTGACCCTTGTGACACAGGACCGAGGCGACCGGGACAGCTGGTCGAACCCTCGGCTCTTTGGACACGGGACCGAGTCACCCGGGACAGTTGGTCGACCCCAAGGATCCTCGGACCCGGGGTCCGAATTGGCCGGGACAGCTGGTTGACTCCAGCCCGCATCGGAACATCGGACCAGAGACCGAGTGGCCCGGGACAGCTCTTTGAACACGGGGCAGCTCGGACAAAGGACAGAGTTGGCCGGGAGGGCTGGTCGACCCAGAGGCCCCTCGGACTTGTGGTCCGATTCGGCCGGGAGATCTGGTCGACCCCGGACACTCGGACAAGGGATCGAGTCGGCCGGGGCAGAAGGTCGTCCCTGCAACCACTAGGGCCCGGGATCCTATTTGTCCGGGACAGCTGGTCCACCCCTTGGAAACTCGGACCCGGGACCGAATCAGCCAGGATAGAACGTTGACCCCTTGGCTGCTTGGACATGGGAACGAGTCGCCCGGGAAAGCTGGTCAACAGTGCAGCCGCTTGCACCCGGGAATGAGTCGGACAGGGCAGCTGGTCGACCCCTCAGACCCTCGGTGGGGCATGAGTCGGTCGGGGCTGCTTGTCGAAAGCTCGGCACCTTGGACCCGGTGTCTGAGTTGGCGGGGCACCTGGTCAACCCCGTTTCAGCTCTGACGCAGAACCGAGTCAGCTGTGATAGCTGGTTAACCGCCAGACCCTGCGGACCCTCTGTCCCTCGGTCTCTCCGGCCGAGGAATATAATCGACCTGGACAGCTGTTCGAGCCTCTGCCCCACAGACAGGTGGTCTGAGTGGGATGGGACTCCCGGATGAACAAGCAGCCCCTTGGACCTTGGGGTCTTGTTGCCCAGGACAGCTGGGTGCCATCATGGCCCCTTGGACCAGGGCGAGAGTCAGCCGGGACAACTGGTGGACCCCGCCCACCCTGGGAACCTCGGACCTGGGACCGAGTTGCCCGGGACTGCTGGTCGATGCCGCGGCAGCTCGGACCAGTGAAAGATTCGGCTGAGACAGCTGGTTGACGCCGCATCAGTGCGGACCCGGGACGGAGTCGGCCGGGATAGCAGGTCGACCACACACCTCCTCAGGCCCGGGTCCGAGTCACCCGGTACAGCTGCTCGAACCTACGCAGCTCGGACCCGAGACGGAGTCGTCCGGTACAGCTGGTCGACGCCTCGTCAGCTCGGAACCAGGACCGTGTCAGCCGGGAGAGCTGGTCTATCCCATAGTTTTTTGGACCCGGGACCGAATCGGTCAGGATAGGTGGTAGAAGCCGCATCAGCTCAGACCCAGGACCGAGTCAGGTGGGACAGCTGTTCTACACCGTGGCCCTTCGGACCCGGGACCGAGTCTGCCGGGATAGCTGGTCAACCCCACAGCTCCTCAGACCTGGGTCCAAGACTGCCCGGACAGCTAGTCAAACACACGTCAGCTCCAACCTGCGACCGTGTTGGCCGTAATTGCTGGACCACACCTCCGCGCTCGGACACGGGACAGAGTGGGCCGGTATATCTGCTCGATCCCACAGCTACTCAGACCCGGCTCCGTGTCACCTGGGACATCTGGATGACACAATGGTAGCTCGGACCCGGGACCGAGTTGGCTGGTATAACTGGTCTATGCCACGGCTCCTCAGACCCGGGTCCGAGTCGGCCGGGAGATCTGGTCGACACCGAGGCCCCTCGGACCTGGGACCGAGTCGGCTGGTATAACTGGTCTATGCCATGGCACCTCGGACCCGGGTCCGAGTCAGCTGGGAGATCTGTTCGACCCCGAGGCCCCTCGGACCTGGGACCGAGTCGGCCGGGAGAGCTGGTCGACCCCATATCACTTGGGACCAGGGTTCGAGTCACCCGGGACAGCGGCTTGACCCCACAGCTCCTCGGACCCGGGTCTGAATTTTTCAGGAGATCTGGTTGACCTCGATAAGATCGAACCCAGGAATGTTTCCGCGGGAAAGTTGGTTGACCCAGCGGCCCCTCAGACCCTTGGAGCCAGGGTCGAGTCAGCCGGGAGCAGTATTCGACCACGTGACCATTCGGACCCGGGGTCCGAGTCGGCCGGGAGAGCTGGTCGACCCCGCGGCCCCTCAGAACCTGGACCATGTCGCCCGGGACAATTGGTTGAGCCCACGGTACTTCGTACCCGGGACCGAGTCAGCCGGGAAAGCTGGTCGACCAAAGAGCTACACGGACACGGGTCTGTGTCATCCGGGACAGCGGGTTCACCCCACGTCAGCTCGAACCCGGGACCGAGTCGGCCGGGATACCTGGTCGAACACTTGGACACTCGGACCCGGGACGGAATCAGCCGGGACAGCACGTCGACCCCTTGGCTGCTTGGACATGGGAACGAGTCACCCGGGAAAGCTGGTCAACAGCGCAGCCGCTTGCACCAGGGAATGAGTCGGACAGGAGAGCTGGTCGACCCCTCTGACCTTCGGTGGGGCATGAGTCGGTCGGGACATTTGTCGAAAGCTCGGCAGCTTGGACCTAGTGTCCGAGTCGGCAGGGACAGCTGGCCAACCCCGTTTCAGCTCTGACGCAGGACCGATTCGGCTGTAATAGCTGCTTAACCGCCAGGCCCTGCGGACCCACTGTCCCTCGGTCTCTCCGGCCCAGGAATATAATCGGCCTGGACAGCTCTTCGACCCTCTGCCCCACGGACCTGTGGTCTGATAGGGACGGGATTTCCGGCCGACCGTTAAGCCCCTTGGACCTGGGGGACCAAGGTGCCCGGGACAGCTGGGTGACATCAGGGCCCCTTGGACCCGGGCGAGAGTCAGCCAGGACTGCTGGTGGACCCCGCCCACCCTGGGACCCTCGGACTTCGGACCGAGTCTCCCGGGACTGCTGGTCGACCCCGCGGCAGCACGGACCAGGGAAATGTAGGACGGGATAGCTGGTCGACCCCACGGCCCCTTGGATCCCGGCTATGATTCGGTCACGACAACTGGTTGACCTCGCCCCCTCTCATTCCTTGGACCCAGCAGCGAGCCAGCCGTGACACATTTCACCACGAGACCCTTCGCGGCAACTCGCCCCTCAACAGCAAGTCGGCCAGGAGAGCTGGTTGACCCTGCAGCCCCTCAGACAAGGGGTCCGAGTCACCCGGGATAGCTGGTCGACCAAGCGGCCCCTCAGTCTCAGGAACGATTCGGCCGGGGTAGTTGGTCGACACCATGGCAGCTCAGACAGGGGACTGAGTGGGTTGGGAGAGCTGGTCGACGTCTCGGACCCTCGGTCCCAGGGACCTTGTTGGCCGGGAAAGCTGGTCAACCCTGAGGCAACTCGGACCCGCGACCGAGTGGCCCGGGACAGCTGTTTGACCACGCGTTAGCTCGGACAAGGGACACAGTTGGCCGGGAGGGCTGGGCGACCCAGAGGCCCCTCGGACTTGTGGCCCGATTCCGCCGGGAGATCTGGTCGACCCCGCCACCCTCGGACACTTGGACAAGGGATCAAGTCGGCTGGGGCAGAAGGTCGACTTTGCAACCACTAGGGCCCGGGATCCTATTCGGCTGGGACAGCTGGTCCACACCTTGGACACTCGGACCCGAACGGAATCAGCCGGGACAGCATGTCGACCCCTTGTCGGCTTGGAGATGGGAACGAGTCGCCCGGGAATGCTGGTCAACAACGCAGCCGCATGCACCTTGGAATGAGTCGGACAGGACACCTGGTCGACAACTCAGACACTCCGTGGGGCATGAGTCGGTCGGGACAGCTTGTCGAAAGCTCGGCATATTGGGCCGGGTGTCCGAGTCGGCTCGGAGAGCTGGTCAACCCTGCGGTAACTCAGACCCACTGTCCGAGTCGGCGGGGACAGCTGTTCCACCCCGTTTCAGTTCTGACGCAGGACCGAGTCGGCTGTGATAGCTCCTTAACCGCCAGGCCCTGCGGACCCTCTGTCCCTTGGTCTCTCCGGCCCAGGAATATAATCGGCCTGGACAGCTGTTCCACCCTCTGCCCCACGGACCCGTTGTCCGAGTGGGACAGGACTCACAGCCGACCTTGCAAGCCAATTGGACCTGGGGCAACTAGGTGCCCGGGACAGCTGGGTGACATCCTGGCCCCTTGGACCCGGGCGAGAGTCAGCCGTGTCAGATGGTGGACCCCGCCCACCCTGGGACCCTCGGAGCTGGGACCGAGTCGCCCGGGACTGGCTGGTCGAACCCCGCGGCAGCTCGGAGCAGGGAATTTAGGCCAGGACAGCTGGTTGACCCCGCGGCCCCTGGAGCCGGGGTCTGAGTCGGTCAGGACAACTGGTCGACCCCGCCCCCTCTCGTTCCTTGGACCCAGCAGCGAGTCAAGCCGGGAACAAATATTTCACCACGAGACCCCTCGCGGCACCTCTCTCCTCAGCAGCAAGACGGCCGGGAGAAATTGGTTGACACCTGCAGCCCCTCAGACACGGGGTCCGAGTCATCCGGGATAGCTGGTCGACCACGCGGCCCCTCGGTCTCGGGAACGAGTCAGCCAGGGTAGTTGGTCGACACCATGGCAGCTCAGACAGGGGACTGAGTGGGTTGGGAGAGCTGGTCGACGTCTCGGACCCTCGGTCCTAGGGACCTTGTTGGCCAGGAGACATGGTCAACCCCAAGGCAGCTCGAACCCGGGACCGAGTCGGCAGGGAAAGCTGGTAGAACCCACGGCCCCTGGGACGCAGGACCATGTCGGCCGGGAGAACTGGTTGACCTCGTGGAACCCCGGTCCCGGGAATGAGTCGGCCGGGACAGCTGGTCGACCCCGCACCAGCCTCGGACCAGGGACCATGTCGGCTGGGTCAGCTGGTCAACCACGCGGCAGCTTGGACAACAGGACTGAGTCGGCTGGGACAGCCTGTCGACCACGTGACCCTTGTGACACAGGACCGAGGCGGCCGGGACAGCTGGTCGAACCCTCGGCTCTTTGGACACGGGACCGAGTCACCCGTGACAGTTGGTCGAGCCCCAAGGATCTCGGACCCGGGGGTCCGAATTGGCCGGGACAGCTGGTTGACTCCACCCCGCATCGGAACCTCGGACCAGAGACCGAGTGGCCCGCGACAGCTGTTTGACCACGCGGGAGCTCGGACAAGGGACAGAGTTGGCCGGGAGGGCTGGTCGACCCAGAGGCCCCTCGGACTTGTGGTCCGATTCGGCCGGGAGATCTGGTCGACCCCGGACACTCGGACAAGGGATAGAGTCGGCCAGGGCAGAAGGTCGTCCCTGCAACCAATAGGGCCCGGGATCCGATTTGGCCGGGACAGCTTGTCCACTCCTTGGAAACTCGGACCCGGGACGGAATCAGCCGGGACAGCGCGTCAACCCCTTGGCTGCTTGGACATGGGAACGAGTCGCCCGGGTAAGCTGGTCAACAGCGCAGCCGCTTGCACCAGGGAATGAGTCAGACAGGACAGCTGGTCGACCCCTCAGACCCTCGGTGGGGCATGAGTCGGTCGGGGCTGCTTGTCGAAAGCTCGGCACCTTGGACCCGGTGTCCGAGTCGGTGGGTCACCTGGTCAACCCCGTTTCAGCTCTGACGCAGGACCAAGTCAGCTGTGATAGCTGGTTAACCGCCAGGCCCTGCGGACCCTCTGTCCCTCGGTCTCTCCGGCCCAGGAATATAATTGACCTGGACAGCTGTTCGAGCCTCTGCCCCACAGACAGGTGGTCTGAGTGGGATGGGACTCCTGGACGACCAAGCAGCACCTTGGACCTTGGGGTCTTGGTGCCCGGGACAGCTGGGTGCCATCGTGGTCCCTTGGACCCGGGGAGATTCAGCCGGGACAGCTGTTGGACCCCGCCCACCCTGGGACCCCTCGGACCTGGGACCCGAGTCGCCCGAGACTGCTGGTCGACGCCGCGGCAGCTCGGACAAGTGAAAGAGTCGGCTGGGACAGCTGGTGGACGCCGCATCAGCGCGGACCCGGGACGGAGTCGGCTGGGATAGCTGGTCGAACACTTGGACACTCGGACCCGGGACGGAATCAGCCGGGACAGCACGTCGACCCCCTTGGCTGCTTGGACATGGGAACGAGTCGCCCGGAAAGCTGGTCAACAGCGCAGCCGCTTGCACCAGGGAATGAGTCGGACTGGAGAGCTGGTCGACCCCTCAGACCCTCGGTGGTGCATGAGTCGGTCGGGACACTTTGTCGAAAGCTCGGCAGCTTGGACCTAGTGTCCGAGTCGGCGGGGACAGCTGGCCAACCCCGTTTCAGCTCTGACGCAGGACCGATTCGGCTGTAATAGCTGCTTAACCGCCAGGCCCTGCGGACCCACTGTCCCTCGGTCTCTCCGGCCCAGGAATATAATCGGCCTGGACAGCTCTTCGACCCTCTGCCCCACGGACCTGTGGTCTGATAGGGACGGGATTTCCGGCCGACCGTTAAGCCCCTTGGACCTGGGGGACCAAGGTGCCTGGGACAGCTGGGTGACATCATGGCCCCTTGGACCCGGACGAGAGTCAGCCGGGACTGCTGGTGGACCCCGCCCACCCTGGGACCCTCGGACTTGGACCGAGTCTCCCGGGACTGCTGGTCGACCCCCGGCAGCACGGACCAGGGAAATGTAGGCCGGGATAGCTGGTCGACCCCACGGCCCCATGGATTCCGGCTATGATTCGGTCAGGACAACTGGTTGACCTCGCCCCCTCTCATTCCTTGGACCCAGCAGCGAGTCAGCCGTGACACATATTTCGCCACGAGACCCCTCGCAGCACCTCGCCCCTCAACAGCAAGTCGGCCAGGAGAGCTGGTTGACCCTGCAGCCCCTCAGACAAGGGGTCCGAGTCACCCGGGATAGCTGGTCGACCAAGCGGCCCCTCAGTCTCGGGAACGATTCGGCCCGGGTAGTTGGTCGACACCATGGCAGCTCAGACAGGGGACTGAGTGGGTTGGGAGAGCTGGTCGACGTCTCGGACCCTCGGTCCCAGGGACCTTGTTGGCCGGGAAAGCTGGTCAACCCCGAGGCAACTCGGACCGACCGAGTGGCCCGGGACAGCTGTTTGACCACGCAGGAGCTCGGACAAGGGACACAGTTGGCCGGGAGGCTGGGCGA